>NC_133368.1:20659523-20959523 GCF_049309525.1 Garra rufa
GTTAAATGTGCCCGCTTCACAGTGCTCACAGACACCTCATTATGCACGTCAACCGGTTTCTGTAAAAACGAAACCAACAGTGCATTCGCTCTATGCAGGCGAACGTTGTTTGGAGTGTTAAATGTGCCCGCTTCACAGTGCTCACAGACACCTCATTATGCACGTCAACCGGTTTCTGTAAAAACGAAACCAAGAGTGCGCTGTTTGGAGTGTTAAACGCCGGTGCGCGAGTCCCGCGGCTGCCAGACTCCCACCGAAAGTATTCGCTCGCTCAGCTCCAAGAAATGTGGCTGTTCCAGCATTATCCGCAGTCATCAAGCCGGCGCTGCAGCCTGCTTGTCTGCACTCAAAAGCCGTTCTCACGGCTACCCAATTAAATCCTCAAAGGAGTGTATTTTCGGGTGTTCCGGCCATAGCCGAAGGTGTTTTGTGTGTAGCTCGCATGCCCACTGCCCAGTGCCCATCACTACACATAAGCACATCCTGTCATACAAACCCCGCGCACATAAAGTCGACCCGAATCGGCTGCGCTTCACATGTGATAAATGTGCCCACCCCAGAGTGCCCACACATATCACATCAGGCAGGTCTTACGGTTTCTGTAAAAACGAAACCGGACGACGCCCCGTCTACGCGGCTAAAGGCTGCGCTGAGTGTGTTGAATGTGCCCGTTACTACGCAACCACATATACACACAAAGATAGCAGTCCCCGCGGTCAGTGTACCCCGAGCCTCGAATGTCACAGACACTCGTGCGTCACAACGCACCGAAGCGACCCCGTTATTGACAGATCGGAGCGCGCTTCGCACCTACCCCCTTGCGTTACATGTAAATGCATGGGAAAAGCTCCCAGGGGTTTCACAATGGGTGCTGGACATTATTAAAGGAGGCTATTCGCTACAGTTTCACCGACGCCTGCGCCTCTATACAGCGCACGTCGAGACCACAATGCAGACAGAGGCAGCACACCTGCTTCGAGCCGAAGTGGCGAAACTATTGAGCAAAGGGCTCATAGAGCCCCTTTCTCAAGCTCAAAGCGAAGGAGGGCTGTACAGCAGATAGTTCCTGGTACAGAAAAAAGGACGGTGGTCTCAGACCCATATTAGATCTAAGGCAGCTGAACAAAGCGCTGGTGAAGCGTCGGTTCAGGATGCTTACGACCAGAAAAATCCTCGCGCAGGTTCGCCAAGGAGACTGGTTCGTGTCAGTGGATCTGAAAGACGCGTATTTTCAAATACAGACAGCGTCACGTCACAGGCGATTTTTGAGATTCGCCTTCGTGGGCCAGGCATATCAGTACACAGTCCTGCCGTTCGGTTTGTCCCAGGCACCCCGTACCTGGACGCAGCGCTCGTTCCTCTCAGACTGAAAGGCGTGCGCATACTGAACTATTTGGATGATTGGCTGATTCTAGCGCAGTCTTGCTCAATGCTTGTACAGCATACGACCATGTTACTTGATCACCTCGAGAATATGGGTCTCAGAGTCAATTGGGCGAAGAGCTCCCTGTCCCCCAGTCTGAAAACTTCCTTCCTGGGCACAGAATTGGACTCGCTGTCAATGATAGCGCGGCTGTCACCACAGCGCGCAGCAGACATTCAGCGCACAGCGGGCTCGTTCCGCTGCGGCGCGTCCGTTCCGCTCAAAAAAAAAAAAAAAAAAAATTCAGAAGATGCTGGGTCTCATGGCCTCAGCGTCATCAGTTCTTCAGCTGGGTCTGCTATGTATGCGCCCACTGCAGTTCTGGCTGAAAGCGCGCGTCCCGCGTCAAGCGTGGGCGCCCGGTCGGTTTCGTATCACGGTCAATCAGAAATGTGTCACAGCCCTGAAACCGTGGAGAGCAATCGACTGGTACCAGTTAGGTGTAAGCCTGGGGACTTCCTCGGGAATAAAAGTGGTGTCTACGGACGCGTCCACCTCGGGATGGGGGGCTCTGCTCGAGGGCAGACCGTTTTTTGGCCAGTGGTCAGAACGGGAAAAGCTCCTGCATATCAACTGCCTCGAAATGCTGGCAGTACAGAACGCGCTGATGCGCTTCTGTCCCCAAATAAAAGGAAACCATGTACTAGTCCGCTCGGACAACATGTCAGTGGTTTCCTATATAAATCGCCAGGGCGGTCTCAGGTCCAAAAACCTATACAGACTTGCAGAACGCCTCCTGGTATGGGCTCAGCACAACCTGCGCTCGCTGAAAGCAGCGCATGTGCCGGGGCTTCTAAACATAGGGCCAGACAGACTGTCCAGGAACGATGTTCCAGCAGGCGAATGGTCTCTACACCCACAGACAGTACAACTACTGTGAAAAAAAAAAAAAAAAATTCGGCAGAGCGGAAGTAGACCTGTTTGCGTCTCCGAACAACGCTCACTGTCTGGAATTTTACTCAAAAAGCAGAGACGCGCTGGCCCACGAATGGCCCCGCCGTCATCTCTATGCCTTTCCCCCCGTCTCTCTCCTACCTCAGGTGATAGAGAGGGTCAGGGAAAAAGGATGTTCAATACTGCTGATAGCGCCGTTTTGGGAAAACCAGCCCTGGTTCCCAGCGCTGATGCAGATGACGAGCATCGCACCATGGCCAATACCAGTGAGGAGAGACCTCCTCTCGCAGGCGGGCGGCTCGATTTGGCACCCTCACCCCGAGCTGTGGTCCCTTCATGTATGGGTCACCGGGGAATATATGATGAACTCCCCACAGGAGTGATAACAACGATCACACAGGCTAGAGCTCCATCTACTAGACGGCTCTATTCCTCGAAATGGTCGATATTTTCGGGCTGGTGCACAGCCCGCGGATCTTCACCCACCGACTGTGGAGTGACAGATGTACTTTCCTTCCTACAAGAGCTACTGGACAAGGGCAGGTCCCCGTCCGCGCTCAAAGTTTATGTGGCGGCTATAGCAGCGTTCTCGAGGACAACGCTAGGTCAGTCAATAGGAAGGAACGATTTAATCATCCGCTTCCTTAGAGGAGCTAAGAGATTAAATCCACCCAGACCGCCTTCAGTCCCAACGTGGGACCCTTCTGTGGTGTTGGACGCTATGAAGAGCGGACCATTCGAACCACTACAGGCGGCTGACTTAAAATACCTGTCTTTTAAGACTATATTCCTCCTAGCGCTCGCTTCAGTGAAGCGCGTGGGAGACCTGCACGCACCCTCCGTGGGCGCGACATGTGTGGAGTTTGGACCTAATGACTCTAAAGTTATACTCAAACCCAAGCATGGATATGTGCCAAAATCTATTAACACACCGTTTCGAGCACAGGTCATCGCCCTGTCAACTTTACCGGTTGTGAATGAAGAGGCTGACGCGAGACTCTTATGCCCAGTTAGAGCGCTAAGAGTCTATGTGTCTCGCTCGTCTGCTTTTAGGCAGACAGAGCAGCTGTTTGTCTCGTTTTACGGGCATTCTAAAGGAATGGCTGCGTCAAAACAGAGTTTATCCAGATGGATAGTGGATGCTATTGCACTGGCATATGAGTCCAAGGGCATGCAATGCCCGCTGGGTGTCAGAGCACATTCCACGAGGGGCGTGGCCTCGTCCTGGGCCTGGTCGAGTGGGATCAACCTACAAGACATTTGTACGGTGGAGGGCTGGGCCTCTCCGTCTACATTTATAAGGTTTTACAACCTGGAGGTTCCCGCCTTGCAGGCCAGATTGCTGTCAGTCTAGATGTTCAGTGTTGTCTGACCTGATGTTATCAGCTCGGAATGCTGCGTCTACTGAGCACAGCTCTAGGGTCGACAGTGAAAGTAATAGCACAAGATGTGTCTGGGCAAACTGTGTGAAGACCCTTATTCTTACGTCAGCTCAGGCCGTAACCCCGCCCTGTATGTACGTTTAATTAGCGTTTGAGTGACGCTGCACTATGTGGAAGAGTGCGGCGTTGCCCCTCCCTCTTCCCCGGACTCCCTGTGAGTTCTTAGGTGATTATGAACTGTATGAACCCCGGGCTATTGCCCTTGGGTCTATGGTATCAGATCCTGGCATGCACGGCGTTTTACATGGGGTCCCCAAGCGTAAGATACTTACGCAGTACGAGAGACCTCTCGTAAGAGAACGTACTCGGTTACTAACGTAACCTCGGTTCTCTCAGAGAGGGAACGAGTACTGCGTATCTTGCCGTGCAAGCGCATGCTCTGGGCGCTTTTATGATGAAAAAACCAGTGTGTAGCTACCTTCGAGCGATATTTATAGGCTTGAATCACGCCACTTTGGGCGGGAGATGACGTATTAGGCGCGAAATGCCCTCATTGGAGCTGGCACCGCGCCAAGCCTCACTCGATAGGTGCTGCAGTTGCAGCAGGGCAGCCAATAGGCATGCGAGCCGCCTCGCCTATGTCTGCACACTGCGGCAACGCGTTTTACATGAATACAAAATTAAGGATAATTTTTTGGCTTCAATATCTCTCGCGGAAAGGATTTTCCCCAAGCGTAAGATACTTACGCAGTACTCGTTCCCTCTCTGAGAGAACCGAGGTTACGTTAGTAACCGAGTACGTTTTCCATTAAAAAAAATCTACTGTTGCCATGGATACGTTATTTGTTAACGCAGATAGCGGTGTAAGTTTTCACAAAAAACAATAACCTGGATAAGGCAAACAAAAAGGAAAAGAAAAAAAAGCCAAATATGAAAGAGAAGGATCACACGAGACATAAACTTAAAGCGATAATTAACCTAAAACCGAATTCTGTCATTATTTACTCACCCTTGTTTCCTTCCAAACCCATAAGACTTTCATTCATCTTTCCCAGCTGGCATTCGACTGACCTTAAACGTTTAAATGTGGTTGAAATAATGTCAGTTTATGAAAAAACATTCATTCAACGTCAAAACAACGTTGAATACCAAATGGTTGAAATGGTGTTGTTAACTAACTATGGATTCAACAAAGAAATATAAATAAAATTTGAGTTGTACGTCAAATCAACATTATTTTTACAACCATGACTTTTAAACATTTTGTTGAAATATATCAGTAGAAAAATAACGTTGTTCCAACATTCAAACAATGCTGATCAATTAACTGTTGTTTAGATTTGCAAAATCTAAACAAAATCCAACGGTTATCCAACACTGACACCTGACGTAGTGACGTTGATTCAACGCTGACTCCACGTTAAAATGCCAGCTGGGTTGGAAAACAAATAAAGACCTCTCATTACTTCTGTCCATTTCGAGTTTTTAAGGGACTCGTGTTAATAAATCTATATTTAAATACAAAAAGACGAGATACTTCTATGCATGACGTGACATTTTATGACATTTTTATTATTTTATCATTCATACTCGAAGCCGGAGGGCGCTCTTGCGCTGACATACCAATCCCGACTCATAGAAGTATCTATGATGGAATATAGCATGAATCGCTGTAGCTAAGCTGAAAGGTAAACAAAATAACACGATTGCGACAATATATGGTTTATGTGTCTTTTTTAAGTCATCTCCCGGTAATATACAGGAAAATACAGAAATAAAATATTACAGAAGAATCAAAATTTGAGCTATGCATGTAATTTGAGCAATGAATTACACGTGAATAAATATGTTTAACATATAAAGTTGCCGATCGTGTCTGGTAGAATGTTTTTGGATTGAATCTGCTTGCTGCATAACACTTAACCCCTTAAGCTCTGCAGCTATTTGGGGGATTTCCGCCTGCATTTGGCCTACCTAAATTCAAATGGTTCCCCTTTACACATACAATGGAGGAAATAAAAAAAAAATGGTTTCATTGTATAGAAAACCATTTAAACTACATAATATCAGTGTAATTCTTTATAAATAATATTATATAGGTTTCAAAAACTACAATAAAAACAAAAAAATCATAGGCGCTTTTTGATTTTTTTTTCAAAAGTTTTTTTTTGAAAGTCTGTAACTCAGGATTTAGGTGTCTCAGTTCTTTGCAAATTGTTTTGTTTGATTCCACTAGGTCTCAGGTTATACCAGAAAAAAGATTTTTTCATATAACAGTTTCTAATTGAAAGTTATTGAATTATAACCGAAGGGAGTCGCATTGCCCCTTTTCCCCCTTTTCCCCACTTTTTTTCCCCCTAAAAGTGTCCTTCTGTTTCTTTGCAAAAACAGGCTTTATAAAGCACATTACCCCTTAGAATACTATTTTACTATGTACCATAGCACTTTTCATGATAATTGACTGAATTATGTTTCATTTTTATGTTTGCCTGTGTATTTACTGAAACACATACTGTACTTTACTGTCAATATTCAATATTCACTCAATACATAGCTTAGCAGATTGTTTTGGTGTCCTTTACGTTTCAAAGTAATTATAAGAATAAAACAAACCTGAATAGAAGCACTGTTATACTTATAGACGCGCTTATGAGCCGCGGATCCTCTGCTCTCCATGGAAACGGCCCGTTATTTATTCATTTAGCGTCTATTTTGGATAATGGAGACCGCTATATTCCTCTGAGACGCATATCTCCGGTGTAAGAGTCCAAAAACTACATATCCCACAATGCCCCGCACCGTCGAAGCATCTTTTGTGACCCGGAACCTCTCCATGCGTCGTCTTCTTCTTCGCGTCTGGAGAGGGAGAGGTGTCATCGTTCACACCTCTGCTCATCACAGCAGGCGGCCGGAGCGTGTAATCTGATCTACTGACACGCTCTGAGTGCCGCAGACACACACACACACCCATAGACATAATAGAGGTAGACTTCCTAGGGCCCTGACATTTAAAACGAGACATTGAGAACTCAGAAAAAGCACCGGTAGTTTATTTACAAGGAGATTTATACAGACATCTTCCACCAGGAACAGAGCAGTCGCCGCCATCTTAAATGTAGTCACGATAAATCGAGTGTGGAGCACCAATGAATTTATCAGGTTATCAACGTATCAGGTTGTAGTTTCCTTCGTGCTCGACACTCGACTTATCGTGACTACATTTAAGATGGCGGCGACTGCTCTGTTCCTGGTGGAAGATGTCTGTATAAATCTTCTTGTAAATAAACTACCGGTGCTTTTTCTGAGTTCTCAATGTCTCGTTTTAAATGTCAGGGCCCTAGGAAGTCTACTGATGAAGTGTGGAGCTACTTTGTGCCTCGTAAATGGCGTAAAACAGTGATTTATTTACATGGCTCCTTCGATGCCCGATTGACTTTCATTGACAAGCTGTTGTGAGCATCGGCTAACTGACCCCAGATTTCGGACAGCTGGACACAAACCGAGATAAAATATGCAAGGTACGTTCACACTCGGTATCATGATTCAATACACTTTAGGTCAATATCACACCGGAGTTCTCCTTTAATATTGTGCTTTACGGCTGTGTAGCGTCACTATACTTTAAGTGCAAATAGCGCACGTTGTTGGCAGAAGCTACTGGTGTGTGATTAGGCTAGTGAACACTATAAAAGACAGCAGTCTTAATTTCTCCCTTTTCAAATGTTTTAATAAAAATGAAGGAAATAATGTTGTGATGTCTATTTGCTTTGACTTGAGAACAACAATGTTGTTATTTTTCTTGTGAAGAAAAAAAAATAGATCAGTGGTTACTAACGTTACAGAAAAAATACATATTTAGGATTTAATTATTTTAGATTTAATCCTAACTATTATTAACTAATCATCCAGCCCAGGTGAATTTGCTAAAGTAAACTACTACTAATTTAGACTGTGCTTTGTTTCTTTTTTTTGGTTATGTTATGTTATTTATTTATTGTCACAGTAAAGTGTTATTTTTCATTCCAACTTCTGGTGTCCTCTAATTTTTATATCTACCTCCCTCACTCAAGTCTAGACCTGGTCCAGTGAAGTATTTGCATTGAAGGACAGCGCTACTGTGTGTGTGTGTGTGTGTGTGTGTGTGTGTGTACCTGGTATTCATCACGTTGTGGGGACCAAATGTCCCCACAAGGATAGGAATACCAGTAGATTTTGACCTTGTGGGGACATTTCTCAGGTCCCCATGAGGAAACAGGCTTATAAATCATGCACAATGAGTTTTTTTTTGATGAAGTAAAAGTGTGCACAATCTCCTGTGAGGGCTAGGTTTAGGTGTAGGGTAGGTATAGGGCGATAGAAAGTACGGTTTGTACAGTATAAAAACCATTACGCCTATGGAATGTCCCCATAAAACATGTAAACCCAACATGTGTGTGTGTGTGTGTGTGTGTGTGTGTGTGTGTGAGAGAGAGAGAGAGAGAGAGAGAGAGATAGTGTGTGTATGTGTTTGCACTAAGGCTGTGTGCTGCACAAATCAGCTCACAATGTTGTTTACAATGTTAGTGAACAAGGTGATGTAAACAGCAAACTGCAAGCACTATTTGACAGTAAAACAAAAACAGTGAAAAGTGCACTTCTAGATTACAAAAAGAACAGGCATCCAATTTGATCCCATAAAAATCCCATAGAAACCATCCTACTGAATATTTATGTCTTGACAAAAAATCCTAAAGGATTCAAATAAGAATTTTGTACAGGATTCTTATTGGAATTTCTATCATATTTTGGAACCATTCCGGATTTCGATAGGAATATTCTTATAAAAAATAAATATTCTGTAGGATCATTCTTAAAGGATTTTTTTATGGGATCAAATTGGATGCTTGTTCATGTCTTTATGGGAACTTTTTTTTAATCTAAATGTGCTCTTTTCCACTTCTTGTTTTGCTAACAGATAGTACTTGCAGTTTGTGGTTTACATTGCCTTGATGTAGACGTTATTCATTGTCTGTTGCTTATCAAAAAATCCTAAAGGATTCTGATAAACTTGTACAGGATTGTTATTGGACTTTCTATCATATTTTGGAACCATTTCTATAGGATTTGATATGAATAGTCTTAAAACAGGATCCCCTTAAAATCCTGTAGAAACTATCCTACAGGATATGTATGTCTTGTCCTATAAAATCCTATAAGACAATTCCTAATGGAATCCTTTAGGAACGGTTCCAAAATATGATAGAAATTCTGATTTGAATCCTGTAGAAGATTCCTAGTGGAATCCTTTAGGATTTGTAGAGGATTCCTATTTGAATGTATATTAAGGTGAGTTAAAGTAAACTGCAAGACACTAAACTAATATAAACAATAAAAAAGTGTACCTTTTAGAATTCTTCAAAATTTTTGAAAGATGCTTTAAAAGAAAACCCATTAAAATCCCATAGAAAATATCCTACAGGATATTTATGGCTTGTATAAGAAAATCCTATTAGACAATTCCTAATGGAATCCTTTAGGAACGGTTCCAAAATATGATAGAAATTCTAACTGGAATCCTATAGAGAATTCCTATTGAAATCCTATAGGATTTTTTGACAAGGGGCGCGATCTTGGAAAACGCGCTCTCTGCGGAGCGCATTGTTTGCCAAGTCTTCCAATAATGCAAGATAAGCCATTGCACTGAGACAAATTTCACATCTGTCTTTTATAGGGTTTGACACCAATTAAGCATCGTGTTTAAAACTAGACAAATTATAAATTGAGTGTTTTAATGGAAACACAGGACATATGTGGATTGCTTAATGCTTACTGTGACACTGTTAAATGCTTTTTATGTGTAGTGTCGCTATTCTACAACTAGAATATCTGTGTAAGCATGCTCAGAGGTGTGCTTATATTTACACACATTTCTACGTATAAGTACAACTTGGTGAATCCCACACTTTGCGTGAAATTGTTCTTACACACTTACTACGCACAAATCTGTCCGTACGCACCATTGATAAATGAGGGCCCAGGAATCCACAAATATAATCTTACACAAACATAAAAATGTATCAGCAGTAGCAAATAAATAAAAATGTGAACTGTTTGATAAAGTTTGAGAAATGTATTTTACCTAAATCTGTGCACAAATCCAGGTACTAAAAGGCACAAAGAACACCTGCAATTGGACGCAGATGGGAGTTTTGCTTACTCAAACATGTTCTGATGCTGCCTTCATGTGCTATCGTAATTATGGTAAATACCAAAATCCGACATCGAAATTGCACATGAACACCCACTCACGTTGTAATTTCCACTGGAAAGCTCGAAAATTTTTATGATACCCGAGTTGCCGAGATGGGATAAACTTTGACCTTTCAACATGGCGGACAGTAACGAAACCATAATGAATGGTAAACATTGCATGATGTTAAAAGTAAAAAAACTTATATAGGCTATATAAAATATATATACTATATATAGGCTTATATAAAAACGTATATAGGCTAGCTAAAATAACCATTAGTAAGTATTGTCTTTAAAACAACTCTACTATTCATGATCAATAAGATACAGCCTATAATTTACCGTTTGCGTTTTGATGCATCCTGTAGCAGATGCATTAGGGAGTTTATAACCGTTTTAAAACTTTTACCTAAGTAGCATGTGAGGACAAATTCCGAGTTCGCCATGTTTCTCTTCACTACGACAACAAAAGCACCTGAATACGACACACTGGTAATTTCCACTTCACAAGTGGAAAGCATCATCTTTCCCATATCACATGAAAGCAGCATGAGGGCAGAGAGGAAAATGATTGGTTTACAGATTCAGCCAATGAAATTGAAGCAGAGGCGGGGTCAGGAAATTTGGACGTGTGGAGGGAATCCTTCAGACAAATACGTTATTAACACTTCGTGTGAGACATTTATTGCAAGGTAAGTGAATTTACCATGTATTTATAAAAAATAAATCTACATATGTGTCGTTTACTAAGATAACGTACTCGGTTACTAACGTAACCTCGGTTCTCTCAGAGAGGGAACGAGTACTGCGTAAGCGTAAGCTTACGCTTGGGGAAAATCCTTTCCGCGAGAGATATTGAAGCCAAAAAATTATCCTTAATTTTGTATTAATGTAAAACGTGTTGCCGCAGTGAGCAGACATAGGCGAGGCGTATTGCGTGCCTATTGGCTGCTCTGCAGCAACTGCAGCACCTATCGAGCGAGGCTTGGCGCGAAACCAGCTCCAATGAGGGCATTTCGCGCCTAATACGTCATCTCCCGCCGAAAGTGGCGTGATCCAAGCCTATAAATATCGCTCGAAGGCAGCTACACTCTGGTTTTTTCATCATAAAAGCGCCCAGAGCACGCGCTTGCACGGCAAGGTACGCAGTACTCGTTCCCTCTCTGAGAGAACCGAGGTTACGTTAGTAACCGAGTACGTTCTCTTACGAGAGGTCTCTCGTACTGCGTAAGCGTAAGCTTACGCTTGGGGACCCCATGTAAAACGCCGTGCATGCCAAGATCTGATACCATAGACCCGAGGGCGATAGCCCGGGGTTCATATAGTGCTTGAACGTGCTTGAACGTATAAGGGGATTAGGACCCTAGAAACACTGGCTCCTGGTGTATCCGGGCAGGTAAACGACCTGGATAAACTTGGAACATGGGTCTAGATATCTGTTAATATCTAGACCGATAGCAACTTGACCTGTAGGGCGGGAACCTCCAAGTTGTAGAATCTTATGAATGTAGACGGAGAGGCCCAGCCTGCCGCCGTACAACTGTCTTGCAAGTTAATCCCACTCGACCAAGCTCACGACGAGGCCACGCCCCTTGTGGAATGTGCTCTGACACCCAGCGGGCATTGCATGCTCTTGGACTCGTACGCCAGTGCAATAGCATCCACTATCCATCTGGATAAAGTCTGTTTTGACGCAGCCATTCCTTTAGAATGCCCGTAAAACGAGACAAACAGCTGTTCTGTCTGTCTAAAAGCAGACGTGCGAGACACATAGACTCTTAGCGCTCTCACTGGACATAAGAGTCTCGCGTCAGCCTCTTCATCCACAACCGGCAGAGCAGACAGTGCGATGACCTGTGCTCGAAACGGTGTGTTAATAGACTTTGGCACATATCCATGCTTGGGTTTGAGTATAACTTTAGAGTTGTTAGGTCCAAACTCCATGCATGTCGCGCCCACGGAGAGCGCGTGCAAGTCTCCTACGCGCTTTACTGAAGCGAGCGCTAGGAGGAATATAGCCTTAAGAGACAGATATTTTAATTCAGCCGCCTGTAGTGGTTCGAATGGTCCGCCCTTCATAGCGTCCAGCACCACAGAAAGGTCCCACGTTGGGACTGAAGGCGGTCTGGGTGGATTTAATCTCTTAGCTCCTCTAAGGAAGCGTATGATTAAATCGTTCCTCCCTATTGACTGACCTAGCGTTGTCCTCGAGAACGCTGCTATGGCCGCCACATAAACTTTGAGCGTGGACGGGGACCTGCCCTTGTCCAGCAGCTCTTGTAGGAAGGAAAGTACATCTGTCACTCCACAGTCTGTGGGTGAAGATCCGCGGGCTGTGCACCAGTCCGCAAATATCGACCACTTCGAGGCATAGAGCCGTCTAGTAGATGGAGCTCTAGCTTGTGCGATCGTTGATATCACTCCCGTGGGGAGTTCATCATATATTCCCTGGTGACCCATACATGAAGGGACCACAGCTCGGGGTGAGGGTGCCAAATCGCGCCGCCCGCCTGCGAGAGGAGGTCTCTCCTCACAGGTATTGGCCACGGTGAGATGCTCGTCATCTGCATCAGCGCTGGGAACCAAGGCTGGTTCCCCCAAAACGGCGCTATTAGCAGTATTGCACACCCTTCCTCCTTCACCCTCTCTATCACCTGAGGTAGGAGAGAGACTGGGGGAAAAGCATAAAGAGGACGGCGGGGCCGCGCATGGGCTAGCGCGTCCTTGGCTTTGGAAAAGAATTCTAGACAATGAGCGTTGTCCTGAGATGCAAATAGATCTATCTCCGCTCTGCCGAATGTTTTCCATAATAGTTGCACCGTCTGAGGGTGCAGCGACCATTCGCCCGCCGGAACATTGTTCCTGGACAGTCTGTCTGGTCCTACATTTAGGGTCCCCCGCACGTGCGCTGCCCTCAGCGAGCGCAGGTTGCGATGAGCCCATACCAGAAGGCGTTCTACAAGTGCATGTAGTTTTCTGGACCTGAGACCGCCCTGGCGATTTATGTAAGCCACTACCGATATGTTGTCGGAGCGGACTAATACATGACTTCCCTTCAATAAGGGAAGAAAATATGTCAGCGCATTCTCCACTGCCATCATTTCGAGGCAGTTGATATGCAGCGATTTCTCGCGTTCTGACCACTGGCCGAACGACGGTCTGCCGTCTAGCAGCGCTCCCCATCCCGAGGTGGACGCGTCCGTGGACACTACTTTCACCTTCGAGGGTCTCTCTAGAGTGACACCTGTTTGGTACCAGCCGGCTGTTCTCCACGGCATCAGGGCTGTAACGCATCTCTGATTGATCGTGAGACGGAGTCGACCGGACGCCCACGCTCGGCGCGGCACTCGCGCTCTCAGCCAGAACTGCAGTGGGCGCATGCAGAGCATCCCTAACTGTAGAACTGATGATGCTGAGGCCATAAGACCTAACACTCTTTGAAAGGTCTTGAGCGGGGCAGACTTGCTGCGGCAGAGCGCGCTCACTGCGCTCTGAACGTTCAGCGCGCGCACTGACGAAAGCTTCGCTGTCATTGCCAGCGAGTCCACTTCTATGCCCAGGAAGGAGATATTCTGGCTGGGGTTCAGCGAGCTTTTCTCCCAATTGACTTTCAAACCCAAGTTCTCGAGGTGATCGAGTAACATGGTCGTGTGTTCCCTGAGCATTGAGTGAGATTGCGCTAAAATCAGCCATTCGTTCAAATAATTCAGTATTCGCACGCCTTTCTGTCTGAGCGGGGCGAGCGCTGCGTCCATGCACTTTGTAAATGTACGGGGTGCTAGGGACAAACCGAATGGCAGGACTGTGTACTGATAAGCTTGGCCCTCGAAGGCGAATCTCAAAAATCGCCTGTGACGCGACGCTATCTGTATTTGAAAATACGCGTCTTTCAGATCCACTGACACAAACCAGTCTCCTCGGCACACTTGTGCGAGGATTTTCTTGGTTGTGAGCATTCTGAACTTTCGCTTCACTAGCGCTTTGTTCAGTTGCCTTAGATCTAGTGGTCACTTCGGCTCGTAGCAGGTGTGCTGCATCTGCCTTTATCGTGGTCTCGACGCGCGCCGTGTAACGGCGAGGGCGTCGTCGAAACTGGAGCGAATAGCCTCTCTTTATAATGTCCAGCACCCATTTTGAGACCCCTGGGAGTTTTTCCCATGCATCTATCATGTAATGCGAGGGGGTGGGTGCGAAGCGCGCTCCGATCTGTTACTAACGGAGCCGCTTCGGTGTCTGTGACATGCAAGGCTCGGGGTACGCTGACCGCGGGGACTGCTTTCTCTGTGTGTATGTGTGGTTGCGTGGTAACGGCACATTTAACACACTCGATGCAGCTTTAAGCCGCGTAGACTGGGCGTCGTCCGGTTTACAGAAACCGTAAGACCTGCCTGATGTAATATGTGTGGGCACTCTGAGGTGGGCACATATACCACATGCGAAGTCGGTGAAACTGTAGCGAATAGCCTCCTTTAATAATGTCCAGCACCCATTGTGAAACCCCTGGGAGCTTTTCCCATGCATTTACCTGTAACGCAAGGGGGTAGGTGCGAAGCGCGCTCCGATCTGTCAATAACGGAGTCGCTTCGGTGCGTTGTGACGCACGAGTGACTGTGACATTCGAGGCTCGGGGTACACTGACCGCGGGGACTGCTATCTTTGTGTGTATATGTGCTTGCGTAGTAACGGGCACATTCAACACACTCAGCGCAGCCTTTAGCCGTGTAGACGGGGCGTCGTCCGGTTCGTTTTTACAGAAACCGTAAGACCTGCCTGATGTGATATGTGTGGGCACTCTGGGGTGGGCACATTTATCACATGTGAAGCGCAGCCGATTCGGGTCGACTTTATGTGCGCGGGTTTTGTATGACAGGATGTGCTCATGTGTATGTGCATGCGAGCTACACACAAAACACCTTCGGCTATGGCCGGAACACCCGAAAATACACTCCTTTGAGGATTTAATTGGGTAGCCGTGAGAACGGCTCTTGAGTGCAGACAAGCAGGCTGCAGCGCCGGCTTGATGACTGCGGATAACGCTGGAACAGCCACATTTCTTGGAGCTGAGCGAGCGAATACTTTCGGTGGGAGTCTGGCAGCCGCGGGACTCGCGCACCGGCGTTCAACACTCCAAACAGCGTTCGCCTGCATAGAGCGAACGCACTCCTGGTTTCGTTTTTACAGAAACCGGTTGACGTGCATAATGAGGTGTCTGTGAGCACTGTGAAGCGGGCACATTTAACACTCCAAAACAACGTTCGCCTGCATAGAGCGGATGCACTGTTGGTTTCGTTTTAACAGAAACCGGTTGACGTGCATAATGAGGTGTCTGTGAGCACTGTGAAGCGGGCACATTTAACATCCCAAAGCATAGAGTTAATGCACTGTTGGTTTCGTTTTTACAGAAACCAACAGTGCATAATGTGGTGTCTGTGGGCACTGTGAAGCGGGCACATTTACCACGTGTGACGCGCAATCGATCTGAGTCGATTTTATGTGCGCTGTGTTTGTGTGTAGAGATGAGCACTGGTTAGTGGGCATATTCATACGACACATGAAACACCATCGGCCGTGGCCGGGACACCAGATAATACACTTTATTGGGGGTATATCTGTGTAGCCGTGGGAACGACTTTTGTGTGCAGGCAAACGGGCGACGGAGCCGGTTTGTTGGCTGCAGAAAACACTGGAAGTCACATTTCCTGGAACTGGACGAGCGAATAACTTTGGTGGGGGTCCGGCAACCGCGGGACTCGTACACTGTCGTTTTCCCAGATGTGCTAGGACGATTTCGGAGGCTCAGGTTTCAACTCAATCCTGGGCCGCGGGCCGCGTCTGGCGGGGCGGCGGCCAGACGAGAAAAACGTCAGAAATCGTTAACCACGGGTGCCTCTCAGCAACGGTGAGAGACCATGTTACGCAGCGCTGACGCGGCTAGGCGGCGGCGAGAGCGCGGCGAAGCAGGTTTGACGTCTGACGGCAAGCTTTAGAGGGGAGGGCCGACTTAGCACGCCGTCCAGCGGAGGGCAGACATAAGTGGGCTGCTATCGCCTCTTCTGAGCAGCATGCGCGTTCCCGCTTTGGCGGGAAACGGAAATCCTCTTCCTCCTTCATGGCCCCCCTCGTCAGCGGCGTCGATGGAAGCGGTGGCATACAGCGGCCGCTTTACGTCCGGAACAGAGGCTGACGAGGTCGATGAAGCAGGCGGGCGAACCGGCGAGCTTTGTCGGCTGGAGGAAGGGTCCGGGGCCCGCTGGGCACAGCGCTTTTTACGGCGCGACACCGCGCGGTCGGGGGAGCAGTCTCAGTGAAGAAGGCAAGGCAAGTCCTCAGAGTCGCCATTGGCATCTGCACGAGCCGTATGAAAGCATCTTTAAAAAGACACTTTGCTCTCTTAGAGAAACAGTGTGTATCGCAGCGGCGACACACACTGTAGATTATAAAGGATTATAAAGGATATAGGCGCCGGAAAGCGCAGCAGGAAGGCACGGAAGGCGGCGTGGCCAGCAGTTCCAATGGCTCGTCCCGCTGAGATGCTTGCAGTCGACGGCGGCTTCTTCTCCGGCTCCAGCGATGCGTGAGCTTCGCTTGAAGGATGAAAAAATCAGAGTGTAGCTGCCTTCGAGCGATATTTATAGGCTTGGATCACGCCACTTTCGGCGGGAGATGACGTATTAGGCGCGAAATGCCCTCATTGGAGCTGGTTTCGCGCCAAGCCTCGCTCGATAGGTGCTGCAGTTGCTGCAGAGCAGCCAATAGGCACGCAATACGCCTCGCCTATGTCTGCTCACTGCGGCAACGCGTTTTACATTAATACAAAATTAAGGATAATTTTTTGGCTTCAATATCTCTCGCGGAAAGGATTTTCCCCAAGCGTAAGCTTACGCTTACGCAGTACGAGAGACCTCTCGTAAGAGAACTAGTGAACAATACGATCATATCCTATGCATTTTCATTTGAATGCTTCATCAGTCGATCGCACCAAAGCTGCTGCTTATGTGGTAAATGTAGTAAAACATGCTTTTCTAATGCTACCGCGCTGTCTGTGAAACCGATATGAGCGAAAACAAAACTCAAATCTCTCTTATGTTTCATCAGTTTGCGTTAGCATTAGCGCCACTCTCAGGAGTTTACTCTATAAGTTCGTTTTAGTGTTTTTTACTGAACTGCGCTGCTCTCAGGGCAGGAGTAATCAATATTAAAATTACTGATATTTGATATTTTTACTTAACTGTGCGGCTGCTCTCAGGGCAGAAGTAATCAATATTAAAATTACTGATATTTGATATTTTTACTGAACTGTGCTCTGCTCTCAGGGCAGAAGTACTGAATAGGTTTTTTCTATATTGATATATTTTGGTATATTTTTTCCGTTCATTTTTACTAGTTTTATTGTAGTAAATCTGCATTCAATTTTTTTTCATCATTACTTTTATAAATCAGACAATTTCTGTATTATTGATTTGTCTTTTATTTTATTTTTCAGTTACCTGGAGGAGATGGCAGAAATTGGAGATATCACAGGAGCTAACACTGAAGAGGCATCTGATGCTGCAGAGTCCAAAATGGAGATCTATGAAAAAAAATTGTGTATATTTGGTCCCACTTGATAAAAGCACATAATAGCCACATTCGGATGGTAATTGGTTCTCATGGGGACGTAAGCGACTTTCAACATTTACAGGCGTTAGTCTGTGATTTTATTGCCATGCAAATCCAGAATGTTGGTAATTTTCCTTCCACCACCCTCCCCGGCCTACTGTTTTTCATGTGGTCATTAAGTTGCTGTCTGAGGAAATCAATTCAAAATTAACTGTTTTCCTTTTTGTCCACTGTTTAACACCATATGCTAACTGTTGTACTTTGCTGTAATTTGCATGCATATTTATTACTGAAGAAAAAATTACTGAAATGCTAGAAAGTATTTACAAAAACAATATTTCATAACTGCTGCAGCACAGTGAGTGAAATGGGTTGAAATTGGTCATAATTATGGCAGTAACATGGATACAGTACAATTTTAAAATATGTATATAGGCCTACAATTACAATTGCAATCAAAATTATTTATCCCCCCAGAGACTGCAGTACTTAACAAATACAAGCTTTTCTGAAAATCCAGGGCCCTCATTTATCAACAATGCGTAGAAAAGGTTTTATATTTTGTCCTACGAATGAAATTTAGAATGTGTGTAAGTACAAAAAAATCCATATTTATCAAACATGCGTATGTGGGTCTTATAAGTAATCATCAATCATTAAAGGCAAGGCAAGGCAAGGCAAGTTTATTTATATAGCACATTTCATACACAATGGTAATTCAAAGTGCTGTACATAAGAGGAATAGCATAAAAATCATAGTCATAAAAATTTAAAATAATAATCACACAAACAGAAGAACATTTTAAATGATTTTAAAATTGACTTAAATTAATTAAAAACAGTAGAAATGGTTATCACTAATAAAAACAGAAAAATTGATTTTAAAATTAATTTGCACAGTAAAATGATTATACATAAAATAATGCAGTCTGTTCGGACGTAGCACAGTGCTCATTCAATAAATGCACAACTAAACAGGTGAGTTTTGAGTCTGCATTTAAATGTTTCTAATGTATTAGCACATCTGATCTCTTCTGGAAGCTGATTCCAACTGCGGGCGGCATAATAGCTAAAAGCGGATTCCCCTTGTTTTGTGTGAACTCTTGATATTACTAACTGACTCAATCCTAGTGATCTGAGTTGTCTGTTAGGTTTGTATAAAGTGAGTATATTTGCAATGTATGTAGGTCCTAGGCCATTGAGTGCTTTATAAACGAGTAAAAGTACTTTAAAATCTATCCTAAACAAAACTGGTAGCCAGTGTAAGGACCTAAGGACTGGTGTAATATGCTCTGATTCTTTGGTTCTAGTCAGAATCCTGGCAGCAGCGTTCTGTATGAGCTGCAGCTGTCTAATGGTCTTCTTGGGAAGGCCGGTGAGGAGACCATACCTGCTGGTGATAAAGGCATGAACAAGTTTCTCCAAATCTTGACGGGAAACAAAACATCTAATTCTTGCAATGTTTTTGAGATGGTAGTATGCTGATTTAGTTACTGCTTTGACATGGCTACTGAAGCTGAGGTCTGACTCCAGAATCACACCCAGATTCTTGACTTGATTTTTTGTTTTTTGACCCCTAATGTCAAGGTACGCATTTACCTTATGAACTTCATCTTTGTTTCCAAATGCAATGACTTCCGTTTTCTCCTTGTTTACCTGTAAAAAGTTTTGGCACATCCAACTGTTAATTTCATCAATGCATTGGCAGAGAGAGTCAATAGGGCTGTAGTCATTTGTCGATAAGGCTAGGTTAATCTGGGTATCATCTGCATAACTGTGATATGCAATTTGGTTGTTTCTCATTATTTGACTTAGTGGGAGCATATACAGGCTGAACAACAGCGGCGCTAGAATTGAGCCTTGTGGGACTCTGCATGTCGTGGACGTCCACTTAGACTTATGCTCTCCTATACTCACATAATAGCCTCTCCCTTCTAAGTATGACCTGAACCAATTTAGAACCATCCCAGAAAGCCAGACCCAGTTTTCCAGTCTATCTAAAAGAATGTTATGATCGACAGTGTCGAATGCAGCACTGAGATCTAGTAGTACCAGCACTGATATTTTGCCAGAATCTGAATTTAGGCGAATATCATTTATTATCTTTATGAGCACTGTCTCTGTGCTATGATGTTGTCTGAAGCCAGATTGGAAATGGTCCAGGTATCCATTTGAGTTTATGTAGTGATTCAGCTGATTGAAAACAACCTTTTCAAAAATCTTGCTTATGAAAGGAAGATTTGATATTGGTCTATAGTTGCTCAGTATGGTGTTATCAAGATTTTTCTTTTTCAGAAGGGGCTTAACAGCTACAGTTTTCAGGGAGTTTGGAAAAGTCCCAGAAAGAAGTGAGGTGTCACCACTTCTAAAAGATCTTCTTCTAAACAGTTAAGCACACTTTTAAAAAGTATTGATCAATACAAAAGTTAAGTGCATTTTGCTTAAAATAAATAAAATTATCTGCCAGTGGGGTAAGAAAAATAACTGTAAGAAATATAGTCTGCCTCGACCCAGATTCCACTCCGCAATATATGTTTAATCATGCTCATTCCCCAAAATGGCTTAATTATTATAGAGAAGAAGAAAGTCAACAGTTTAGACCATTTGGGATAATCTCATCGTGAGCAAAAGGTGACCAATTGTAGAATGGGAGCGGGTATGAGACACTGATTACCATCTTAGACAAAGGGGTGTCAGAATTTAATTAACATAAAGACCACAGCTATTACGACAGGAGCAACTTCATTTACATTAAGGGTAGTAAACTGTAATGCTATAAAAAGTTTGAGCTAAGGATGTTCTGGGTTCATTCCGACTCCGCTGAACCCAAGGTACAACATGTACTTTGTCACTGCTATGCTGCAATAAACATCTTCATCGAGATCTTCTACGTCCTCATCACTTTTTCTTACATTGGCGAGCCACCCAACGAGGATTTCCGAAAAAAAGCAAGAAAAGGTAAGAAAAGCGCTTTCTTTCTTCTATGCTGTTTTTTGTCAGGGTACCCCCTCGTTTAAAAAAATCTAGAAAAGAAAATTTTAAGGACAGAAGAGCATTTGATTTAGTCAGTAGTAGCTATTAGTAGGAGGAGTTCTTAGGCCTATTCTGTACAATTCTGTTTAAAATTCTAACGGAACTTAATTAACCCGACATGTGTGGTGACAGAGCTGTATTGGAATTGTTGTTTCTAAAGTAACTGAAGCAAAGCGTTTAAGTTTAAAATTTCTAAAGTAACTGAAACTTGTTGTTGGTCTCTTATAATTCTGTTAGGATTGTAATGTAATTGAATCAACCCGACGCAGTGTGGTGGCAGAGTTGTATTAGATCTGTTGTGTCTGAAGTTGTAAGTTTCTAACGTAATTGAAATGGACTGAGATGATGTTATAATTAGGGCCCGAGCACCGATGGTGTGAGGACCCTATTGGATCTGCTCCGTTTATTATTATTAGGGCCCGAGCCCAGAATGGGCGAAGGCCCTCTTGTTTTCCTAAGGATTCTTATTTTTTTATTTTTTATTTTTTGTTAACCTTCCAGGCACTTAAGGGGGTCTTAACATGCTCAAAAACTCTTGAAAATTTGCACACATGTCGGAATCTGCGGCCATCAGGACGTCACAGAGGCTGGTACCGGGGCGTGGCAAGGGGACTCTACAGCGCCCCCTGGAATTTTTAGGGCCATATAGCACACATACTTGAACGTACACATATGAAACTCGGTACACATATAGAACTCATTGAGCTGAACAACTTTTGTACTCTATGTCATTTTCTTAACGCAACAGGAAGTGAGATATTTAGGGCTGTTTAAAAAGCGCATGCTCTGGAATTTAACGTACTCCTCCCAGGATTTCCATACGATTGTCACCAAACTCGGTCAGCATGATCTCAAGACATTGGGGACGCTAAATTGCGAGGGGATTTTTGATATCTCGAACGGTTTGGCCGTGGCAAGGCGACAAAGTTATGGCGAGAAATGAGAAACAGGAAGTGTCTAATAACTGTTGCACACATTGCCTGATTCTGATGAAACTTCACCAGATTGTTCGTTGTATGATGCCGATTCCATAAATGTGACTATTATGAGTCAAAGTTATAGCGCCACCAACTGGTAGCAGGAAGCGTGTCATTTTCAAAATGCGTTGAAATCAGCCTCTTAATTTTACTTGATTTTCTTCAAACTTCATCAAAATAATGTCAAAACACGGCCGATAAGAATATGTAAAGGGTACGATGATAAATCAAATGCTGTTGCCATGGCAACGTGTTAAACTTTAAAATTAGATTCCTGTCTTTTCGAAGCAGATAACATGCTTAGAATTTCATGAAACTCAACACACACATCAATATTAATGATAGTTAGACACTGGCAAAAGGTCATAAATGGGCGTGGAGCAGGCACTCTATAGCGCCATCTTTTGACAAAAGTTGGGGGGTTAGTTTTTCCTACAGTCACCAAACTCTGTACATATATTGTTCTCATCAATCTGGACAACTTTCTAAATCAAACTCATTAGCTAAGACCAACAGGAAGCCGGCTATTTTGATTTGAATGTGGATTTTTGGAAAAATCAGGCTGTAAACAAATTCACACTCCTTCTAAGAATAACAAGGTATTCACACCAAACTTTTTTAACATGAAGAGAAGATTCTGAAGATGTTAAATTGCGAGCGGATTTGGGATATCTTGAACGGTGTTGACGTGGTGATTTTTTAAAAAACATAACCCTAATTTTTTATATCTTTAAAGTGCAACATCCAAACTCTTTAAAACTTTTTTCACACAGAGATCTAATCATTATGAGCAAGTGCTGGTAATATCATAGTTATTCAAGCTTCTATGAATTAAAGAAAATTAAAAAAAGAAATCAGTAAACTGTTGTCACTGGGCTGACAGTCTGTGTTGACACTAAGAGTGACTGAAGGGGGGAGGGGTGAAAGGGAGAGAGACCAGTGGAACATGCTGTTTTGCTTAAGACCATCTTTGAGGAAGATGCAATTTGCACATTGCACATTGCTGTAGTTTAATCTGCATAAATAAGTCTGAACTTTGAGAGTCTGATCTTTGAGAAAATATAAAGGGTCACGAACTCTTTCATTCTTTGTATATTGCAGTTGTTGTTTTTTATTTATTTTTTACTGAACTGTACCATGAACTTGTCCTATTCAGTCACATAGCAAAAGATTAAGAAAAATACAGCTTTTTAGCATGAGCGATTTATCTTCATTGATAGACATTTATTTTCATAATTAAATTTTTTGATTCAATAAAAAAAAAAACACTAACAATTTCAAGACAAACTTTGACAACAAAACAAACTTTGCTGTTATCTGTTCAAAACATCTGAAAATTGTACCATTTTAAGATGAGTTATATTTATATATCGCCCCATTACAATACCCAACTTGATTTTTAAAGATATTTTGAAAGAATGAAGCGTTTATTGAGCACTTTATTGTGTATTGTTGTATACCCACATGAACTGTTCATGTTCATGTTAATTCACAGTACATATATATTGTTTAAAGGTAAATTAGTATCTTTTAACATAGTGTGAGTACTTTTTTAGGTTAATATTAATTAACATTAATAAATGCTATTTATTATTGTTCATGTTAACAATGTTAACAAATGAAACTGGATGGTAAAGTTGTATATTTAGTGTGTATTTGTCTGTGTGTTGATTTAAAAATGTAACCCTTTCATTTCTGTAAACTTTAAATCCAAACTGGCAGAGGGTTACTGTGAATGCATGTGCCAACTGGGCACCGTTTTCCTAATTGATTCTTAGTTATGTAGCGCTTAAGAGTGATGTCTTATAACAGGAGTCACCTGCAAAGCAATGTCCACACACAAATGGAACAGATAGGTAACGATGACATTTAAGCAGAAATGGTGGACGTAAAGCAAGCAATAATAACATTTTGTTATCATCATGAATTACATGCTCTTATCATCATCCTCAGAATATAGGGAAAATGTTCCCTATATTGTGAACGGCTTTGGGATATCTTGAACGGTGTTGATGTGGTGATTTATGAAAGTAACAATAAAAAAGATGAAGAGTTATTTTCATATATCTTTAAATTGCATTATTCTATCTCATCAAAACTTTTTACATATAAAGAACAAGAAATTCTTAGGAAATACGTGTAGTTTCAAAATGTTATCATGCTCAGAGGCCCCAAAAACATTAAAAGTGTCAAATAAATTCGTCAGATTAAAGCTCTAATACCAGGGATGAACACTAGAGGTCCTCATAAAATAAGGAATCGTTTGACCTCTAATGCTATTTAGCTCATTGTCAGTGTATAAGAATGACAATAATCCATAGAATCAGTTGATATGTACTGTACTGTCAGTGTAATTTTACATAATTATTTTGTATAGGTGCTTAAAGAGCATTAAAATATTTTTTTTATCTTTTAAGGAAAAATTATGTGATTTAAATACATATATACACTCTCACTGATAGAACAAAGTATCTTATAAGTATGACACTATACTGCTCAGTTCACTTAATTAGAATGAGAAACAAATACAAAAAGGCCAAAAAGTCAACTAAGTTAATATGTATTTATTTTCAATATATTTGTTTATAACTATTTCACAGATGCTTATAGACTATTAAAATAATATTTAAAAATGCTTGTAGACCATAAAACATGGTAACTATTTAAAATAGGGTCCAATACCTACAAAAAAGCCTCTTGGAGCAAAATTTGACACCCAACAGGAAGTCGGTTATTTTTAATTTTCTCAGCAAATTTTGTCATTTTTGCCATTTTCAGGCCTCGTACTTGAACGAACTCCTCCTAGAGATTTATCCGGATTAACGCCAAATTTGCTGAGTGTAATCTAAAGCACTTTGTGACGTTAAATTGCAAAGATCTAGAGTTTTCATTGGAGGGCGTGTCCATAGCGGTCTCGCAAATTTCGATGTTTCGCCATGAAAAAGGAAGTTTCTATAACTCAGGCATACAATGTCCGATCTGTCCCAAACTTCACATGTGTGATAACACTCCTGACCTGAAGACATCTACATTCCCATATTCAGTTATAGTCATAGCGCCACCTGCTGGCAACAGGAAGTGTCATGCTGTACTCTACAACAAACTCCTCCAAGAGATTTATACAGATCAACACCAAAATCGGTCAGTCTAATATAAAGGCTTTAGTGATGTTAAATTGCGAAGATCTTGAGTTTTCGTTGAAGGGCATGTCCGTGGTGGCCTGACAAAGTTTGATGTTTGGTCATGGACATAGAAGTTGTTATAACTCAGCCATAAAATGTCCAATCTGCCTCAAACTTCACATGTTTGATAAGAGTCCTGGCCTGAAGACATCTTAAGGCCAATATTCAGATATTATCATAGCGCCACCTATTGACAGCAGGATATATCATATCTTGCACTAACTTAAACATACCAAGGTCAATCTGCACCAGACTTCATATGTTTGATGAAAGTGCTGGCCTGAACACATCTACATGTCAATAATCAGTTACAGGCATAGCGCCACCAGCTGGCAGCAGGAGGTTTGGCACATTTAAGTGACTTTGATCTATTTTTCCTACATTTACTGTTTTAAAAGCATAATGCCCACCGTTTGCTGTTTTCCTAAAGCCACCGGTCGGCGGTGAGCCCGGGTGCGAGGGCCCGTTCATCGCTGCTTGCAGCTTTAATTAGGGCCCGAGCCCAAAAGGGCGAAGGCCCTATTGTTCTTCTAAGGGTTCTTATTTTTTTTTTTTTTTTTTTTTTTTTTTTCAACCGTTTGGGCACTTTTGGGGGCCTTAACATACTCAAAAACTCTTGAAAATTTGCACACACGTTGGAATCTGCCGTCGTCCGGACGCCACAGAGGCTGGGACCCGGGCGTGGTTCAGGGCCTCTACAGCGCCCCCTGGAACACAGTTTGAAAACTTGATGTACTGCGCACACATACTTACACGTATTGATATGAAACTCGGTACACATATAGAACTCATCGAGCTGAACAACTTTTGTACTCTATGTCATAGGCTCCACGCAACAGGAAGTGAGATATTTAGGGCTGTTTAAAAAGCGCATGCTCTGGAATTTAACGTACTCCTCCCAGGAATTCCATGGGATTGTCACCAAACTCGGTCAGCATGATCTCAAGACATTGGGGACGCTAAATTGCGAGGAGATTTTTGATATCTCGAACGGTTTGGCCGTGGCAAGGCGACAAAGTTATGGCGAGAAATGAGAAACAGGAAGTGTCTAATAACTGTTGCACACATTGCCTGATTCTGATGAAACTTCACCAGTTTGTTCCTTGTATGATGCCGATTCCATAAATGTGACTATTATGAGTCAAAGTTATAG
The DNA here is from genome assembly GCF_049309525.1 of Garra rufa. Taxonomy (NCBI): domain Eukaryota; kingdom Metazoa; phylum Chordata; class Actinopteri; order Cypriniformes; family Cyprinidae; genus Garra; species Garra rufa. The sequence continues at coordinate 20,685,398 of NC_133368.1, forward strand.
CGCCACCAACTGGCAGCAGGAAACGTGTCATTTTCAAAATGCTTTGAAATCAGCCTCTTAATTTTACTCGATTTTCTTTAAACTTCATCAAAATCATGTCAAAACACGGCCGATAAGAATATGTAAAGGGGTCGATGATAAATCAAATGCTGTTGCCATGGCAACGTGTCAAACTTTAAAATTACATTCCTGTCTTTTCGAGGCAGATAACATGCTTAGAATTTCATGAAACTCAACACACACGTCAATATTAATGATAGTTAGACACTGGCAAAAGGTCATAAATGGGCGTGGAGCAGGTACTCTATAGCGCCATCTTTTGACAAAAGTTGGGGGGTTAGTTTTTCCTACAGTCACCAAACTCTGTACATATATTGTTCTCATCAATCTGGACAACTTTCTAAATCAAACTCATTAGCTAAGACCAACAGAAAGCCGGCTATTTTGATTTGAAGGTGGATTTTTTTGAAAAATCAGGTAGTAAACAAATTCACACTACTCCTAAGAACAACCAGCTGTTCACACCAAACTTTTTTAACATGAAGAGAAGATTCTGAAGATGTTAAATTGCGAGCGGATTTTGGATATCTCGAACGGTGTTGACGTGGTGATTTTTTAAAGATGTAGTAAAAAACATAACCCTAATTTTTTATATCTTTAAAGTGCAGCATCCAAACTCTTTAAAACTTTTTTCACACAAAGATCTAATCATCATGAGCAAGTGCTGGTAATATCATAACTAATCACGCTTCTATGAATTAAAGAAAATTAAAATAAGAACTCAGTAACCTGCTGTCACTGGGCTGACTGTCTGTGTTGACACTAAGAGTGACTGAAGGGGGGAGGGGTGAAAGGGAGAGAGACCAGTGGAACATGCTGTTTTGCTTCAGACCATCTTTGAGGAAGAAGCTCATTGCACATTACACATTGCTGTAGTTTAATCTAGATAAATATGTCTGAACTTTGAGAGTCTGATCTTTAAGAAAATATAAAGGGTCACAAACTCTTTCATTCTTTGTATATTGCAGTTGTTTATTTATTTTTTACTGAACTATACCATGAACTTGTCCTATTCAGTCACATAGCAAAAGATTAAGAAAAATACAACTTTTTAGCATGAGCGATTTATCTTCATTGATAGACATTTATTTTCATAATTTAAATTTTAGATTGAATAAAAAAAACACTAACAATTTCAAGACAAACTTTGACAACAAAACAAACTTTGCTGTTATCTGTTCAAAACATCTGAAAATTGTACCATTTTAAGATGAGTTATATTTATATATCGCCCCATTACAATACCCAACTTGATTTTTAAAGATATTTTTAAAGAATGAAGGGTTTATTGAGCACTTTATTGTGTATTGCTGTACACCCACATGAACTGTGTTCATGTTCATGTTAATTCACAGTACATACAGTTTGTTAAAAGATACTAATTTACCTTTAAACAATATATGAGTACTTTTTTAGGTTAATATTAATTAACATTAATAAATGCTATTTAATTATTGTTCATGTTAACTAATATAGTTAATGTTAACAAATGAAACTGGATGGTAAAATTGTACATTTAGTGTGTATGTGTCTGTGTGTTGATTTTAAAATTTTACCCTTTCAATTCAAACTTTAAATCCAAACTGGCTGAGGGTTAATGTGAATGCATGTGCCAACTGGGCACCGTTTTCCTAATTGATTCTTAGTTATGTAGCGCTTAAAAGTGATGTCTTATAACAGGTGTCACCTGCAAAGCAATATCCACACACAAATTGAACAGATAGGTAACGATGACATTTAAGCAGAAGTGGTGGACGTAAAGCAAGCAATAATAACATTTTGTTATCATCATGAATTACTTGTTCTTATCGTCATCCTCAGAATATTGGGAAAATGTTCCCTATATTGTGAACAGCTTTGGGATATCTTGAACGGTGTTGATGTGGTGATTTATGAAAGTAACAATAAAAAAGATGAAGAGTTTTTTAATATATCTTTGAATTGCATTATTCTAACTCATCAAAACTTTTTACATATAAAGAACAAGAAATTCTTAGGAAATACGTGTAGTTTCAAAATGTTATCATGCTTAGAGGCCCCAAAAACATTAAAAGTGTTATATAAATTTGTCAGATTAAAGCTCTAATACCAGGGATGAACACTATAACATAACATAAGGAATCCTCATAACATAAGGAATCGTTTGACCTCTAATGCTATTTAGCTCATTGTCAGTGTATAAGAATGACAATAATCCATAGAATCAGTTGATTTGTACTGTATTGTCAGTGTACTTATACATATTTATTTTGTATAGGTGCTTAAAGAGCATTAAAATCTTTTTTTTATCTTTTAAGGAATTTAAATACATATATACACTCTCACTGATAGAACAAAAAATCTTATAAGTATGACACTATACTGCTCAGTTCACTTAATTAGAATGAGAAACAAATACAAAAAGACCAAAAAAATCAACTAAGTAAATATGTATTTATTTTTAATGTATTTGTTTATAATTATTTCACAGATTCTTATAGATTATTAAAATAAAATTTAAAAATGATTGTAGACCATAAAACATGGTAACTATTTAAAATAGGGTCTCTTTTGTTAACAATGGTTAATGAACTAACAAACACGAACAAACATCGAACAATATATTTGTACTCGATTTTCTTCAAACTTCATCAGAATAATGAAAAAAAAAAAACCGATGAGAGTCTGTAAAGGCGTCCCTGATGCATCAAATGCTGTTGCCATGGCAAATAAATAAAAATAAAAAATAGATTCAAATATTTGTTTCCTGTGTTTTTGAGGCAGATATCATGCTTAGAATTTCATTTTCATTTTTACATTTTCAATGATTTATTATATATTTAAAGTGCAGCATCCTAACTCTTTGAAACTTTTTTCATACAAATAACTATCCATTCTGATCAAACACAGATCATTTCATAATTATATAAAACTCCACGAATGAAAGAAAATAAAAAAAACATATCTGATCTCACTCTTCTCTGTGTGTGTTTGTGTGGTAAGTGGCTGAGTGTAAGGAGGGGGGATGGGTTGTAAGAGAAAGAGTCAGAGAGGAGGAGAGACAGTAAGGGTTAGTCCAAAGGGTTACTGTGAATGCATGTGCCAACTGGGCACCGTTTTCCTGATGCTATCGGGATGGCGACTGCACAGACGGCGAGGGCCCGGTCATCGCTGCTTGCAGCTTTAATTATTAGGGCCCGAGCCCAAAAGGGCGAAGGCCCTATTGTTCTTCTAAGGATTCTTATTAGGGCCCGAGCCCAAAAGGGCGAAGGCCCTATTGTTCTTCTAAGGGTTCTTATTTTTTTTTTTTTTTTTTTTATTTTTTTACACCTTCCGGGCACTTTTGGGGGCCTTAACATACTCAAAAACTCTTGAAAATTTGCACACACGTCGGAATCTGCGGCCATCAGGACGCCACAGAGGCTGGGACCCGGGCGTGGTTCAGGGCCTCTACAGCGCCCCCTGGAACACAGTTTGAAAACTTGATGTACTGCGCACACATACTTGCACATATTGATATGAAACTCGGTACACATATAGATCTCACTGAGCCAAACAACTTTTGTACTCTATGTCATAGGCTCTACCTGACAGGATGTGAGATATTTAGGGCTGTTTAAAAAGCGCATGCTCTGGAATTTAACGTACTCCTCCCAGGAATTCCATGGGATTGTCACCAAACTCGGTCAGCATGATCTCAAGACATTGGGGACGCTAAATTGCGAGGAGATTTTTGATATCTCGAACGGTTTGGCCGTGGCAAGGCGACAAAGTTATGGCGAGAAATGAGAAACAGGAAGTGTCTAATAACTGTTGCACACATTGCCTGATTCTGATGAAACTTCACCAGTTTGTTCGTTGTATGATGCCGATTCCATAAATGTGACTATTATGAGTCAAAGTTATAGCGCCACCAACTGGGAGCAGGAAGTGTGTCATTTTCAAAATGCTTCGAAATCAGCCTCTTAATTTTACTCGATTTTCTTTAAACTTCATCAAAATCATGTCAAAACACGGCCGATAAGAATATGTAAAGGGGTCGATGATAAATCGAATGCTGTTGCCATGGCAACATGTCAAACTTTAAAATTAGATTCCTGTCTTTTCGAGGCAGATAACATGCTTAGAATTTCATGAAACTCAACACACACATCAATATTAATGATAGTTAGACACTGGCAAAAGGTCATAAATGGGCGTGGAGCAGGCACTCTATAGCGCCATCTTTTGACAAAAGTTGGGGGGTTAGTTTTTCCTATCAATCAAACTCATTAGCTAAGACCAACAGGAAGCCGGCTATTTTGGTTTGAAGGTGGATTTTTTGAAAAATCAGGCTGTAAACAAATTCACACTACTTCTAAGAACAACCAGCTGTTCACACCAAACTTTTTTAACATGAAGAGAAGATTCTGAAGATGTTAAATTGCGAGCGGATTTTGGATATCTTGAACGGTGTGGACATGGTGATTTTTTAAAGATGTAGTAAAAAACATAACCCTAATTTTTTATATCTTTAAAGTGCAGCATCCAAACTCTTTAAAACTTTTTTCACACAGAGATCTAATCATTCTGAGCAAGTGCTGGAAATATAAATTTTATACAAGCTTCAATGAATTAAAGAAAATTAAAAAAATAACTCAGAAACCTGCTGTCACTCTGGTGAATGTCTCTACAGTATGTGTGTGCGTTCAGTCAGGCACAGAGAAGCTCATTATTGCAGGGGGGAGGGGTGAGAGGCAGAGAGGGTGACAGAGTAGAGAGCCATCCTACAAACCATCTTTGAACAAAAAATGCATGTACTGTATGTAGTGTAATTACATAAATATGTCTGATCTTTGAGAGTCTGATATTTTGAGAAAATATAAAGGGTCACTAAGTCTTTCATTGTTCGTATTTTGCAGTTGTTGTTTTTTATTTATTTTTTACTTAACTGTACCATGAACTTGTCCTATTCAGTCACATAGCAAAAGATTTAAAAAAATACAACTTTTTAGCATGATCAATTTATCTTCATTGATAGACAATATTTACATAGTGTTATTTATTGAATATAAAATAATAATAATAAAAAATTAAGACAAACTTTGACAACAAAACAAACGTTACTGTTATCTCTTCAAAACATCTGAAAACCATAATTTTAAGATCAGTTATATATATATATATGTATCACCCCGTTAAAATACTCAACTTGATTTTTAAAGATATTTTGAAAGAATGAAGCGTTTATAGAGCACTTTATTGTGTATTGCTGTACACCCACATGAACTGTGTTCATGTTCATGTTAATTCACAGTACATAAACTATATATGAATACTTTTTTAGCTTAATATTAATTAACATTAATAAATGCTATTTATTTATTGGTCGTGTTAACTAATATAGTTAATTTTAACAAATGAAACTGGATGGCAACATTTTATATTTTGTGTGTATGTGTCTGTGTGTTGGTTTTAAAGTCTAACCCTTTCAATTCTGTAAACTTTAAATCCAAACTAGCAGAGGGTTACTGTGAATATTGATTCTTAGTTATGTAGCGCTTAAGAGTGCTGTCTTGTAACAGGAGGAGTCACCAGCAAAGCAATATCCACACAAAACTTGTACAGATAGGTAACAATGACATTTAAGCAGAAGTGGTGGACGTAAAGCAAGCAATAATAACATTTTATTATCATCATGAATCATGTTCTAATCATCATCATCAGAGTATAGGGAAAATTTTGCATATTGGTTCACAGTTGGTATTATCTGAAGTCCTTGCATTGATTGCATTTAATTAAATCAACATTATATTTGGTCAGTCTGATCTTGAGGCCTTAGAGATGTTAAATTGTGAAGATCTTGAGTTTTCATTGAGTTGTTATAACTTAGCCATAAAATGTCTGATCTGCCACAAAATTCACAGGTTTGGTAAGAGTCCTGGCCTGAAGACACCTAAAGGCCAATATTCAGATATTATCATAGCGCCACTTGTTGGCAGCAGGATATATCATATCTTTCACTAACTCAAACATACCAAGGTCAATCTGCACCAAACTTCATATGTTTGATAATAGTGCTGGCCTGAACACATCTACATGCCAATAATCAGTTATAGGCATAGCGCCACCATCTGGCAGCGGCAAGTTTGGCACATTTAAATGACTTATGACATATTTTTTCTATATTTACTGTTTTAAAAGCATACTGCCCACCGTTTGCTGATTTCCTGAAGCCACCGGTCGGCGGTGAGCCCAGGTGCGAGGGCCCGTTCATCGCTGCTCGCAGCTTTAATTATTATTATTCTTCTTATCCGGAATGAATCGCATTTTTGAGGGCCTAGACATACCCGAAAACTAACGAAACTTCGCACACACATCAGACCTGGCGAAAATGGACGTCTGATATGGGTTGCAGAAGTGGGTGTGGCAAAATGGCTCAATAGCGCCACCTTTACACGTTCCGCGGTGTGCGCATTCAGCTGTGATTATCGTACATGAACAAAAATCGGTACACACATGTAGCACACCAATACCTACAAAAAAGCCTCTTGAGATAAAATCCGAAACCCAACAGGAAGTCGGTTATTATTAATTTTCTCAGCAAAATTTGTGTCATTTTTGCCATTTTCAGGTGTCATACTTGAACGAACTCCTCCTAGAGATTTATTCCGATCAACACCAAATTTGGTGAGTCTAATCTAAAGCCCTTTGTGACGTTAAATTGTGAAGATCTAGAGTTTTCATCAGAGGGCGTGTCCGTGGCGGCCTCGCAAATTTCGATGTTTCGCCATGAAAAAGGAAGTTGCTATAACTTAGGCATAAAATGTCCGATCTGTCCCAAACTTCACATGTGTGATAACACTCCTGACCTGAAGACATCTACATGCCCATATTCAGTTATAGTCATAGCGCCACCTGCAGGCAACAGGAAGTGTCATGCTGTACTCTACAACCAACTCCTCCTAGAGATTTATACAGATCAACTCCAAAATCGGTCAGTCTAATATGAAGGCCTTAGTGATGTTAAATTGTGAAGATCTTGAGTTTTCGGTAAAGGGCGTGTCCGTGGGGGCCTGACAAAGTTTGATGTTTTGCCATGGACATAGAAGTTGTTATAACTCAGCCATAAAATGTCCGATTTGCCTCAAACTTCACATGTTCGATAAGAGTCCTGGCCTGAACCAATCTGAAGGCCAATATTCTATTATAATCACAGCGCCACCTGTTGGCAACAGGAAATGACTTGTATCAAACTCCTCCTAGAGATTTAATGATATCAACATTATATTTGGTCAGTCTGATCTAGAGGCCTTAAAGATGTTAAATTGCGAAAATCTTGAGTTTTCGTTAAAGGGCGTGTCTGTGGCTGCATGACAAAATTTGATGTTTCGCCATGGACATTGAAGTTGTTATAACTCAGCCATAAAATGTCAGATCTGCCTCAAACTTCACAGGTTTGGTGAGAGTCCTGGCCTGAAGACACCTAAAGACCAATATTCAGATATTATCATAGCGCCACCTGTTGGCAGCAGGATATATCATATCTTTCACTAACTCAAACATACCAAGGTCAATCTTCACCAAACTTCATATGTTTGATAATAGTACTGGCCTGAACGCATCTACATGCCAATAATCAGTTATAGGCATAGCGCCACCAGCTGGCAGCGGGAAATTTGGCACATTTAAGTGACTTTGACATATTTCTCCTACATTTACTGTATTAAAAGCATACTGCCCACCGTTTGCCATTTTCCTAAAGTCACCGGTCGGCGGTGAGCCCGGGTGCGAGGGCCCGTTCATCGCTGCTTGCAGCTTTAATTAGGGCCCGAGCCCAAAAGGGCGAAGGCCCTATTGTTCTTCTAAGGATTCTTATTTGTTTTTTTTTTTATTTTTATTTTTTTTCAACCGTTGGGGCACTTTTGGGGGCCTTAACATACTCAAAAACTCTTGAAAATTTGCACACACGTTGGAATCTGCCGTCGTCCGGACGCCACAGAGGCTGGGACCCGGGCGTGGTTCAGGGCATCTACAGCGCCCCCTGGAACACAGTTTGAAAACTTGATGTACTGCACACACATACTTGCACGTACTCATATGAAACTCGGTACACATATAGAACTCATCGAGCTGAACAACTTTTGTACTCTATGTCATGGGCTCCACGCAACAGGAAGTGAGATATTTAGGGCTGTTTAAAAAGCGCATGCTCTGGAATTTAACGTACTCCTCCCAGGAATTCCATGGGATTGTCACCAAACTCGGTCAGCATGATCTCAAGACATTGGGGACGCTAAATTGCGAGGAGATTTTTGATATCTCGAACGGTTTGGCCGTGGCAAGGCGACAAAGTTATGGCGAGAAATGAGAAACAGGAAGTGTCTAATAACTGTTGCACACATTGCCTGATTCTGATGAAACTTCACCAGTTTGTTCCTTGTATGATGCCGATTCCATAAATGTGACTATTATGAGTCAAAGTAATAGCGCCACCAACTGGCAGCAGGAAACGTGTCATTTTCAAAATGCTTTGAAATCAGCCTCTTAATTTTACTCGATTTTCTTTAAACTTCATCAAAATCATGTCAAAACACGGCCGATAAAGAATACGTAAAGGGGTCGATGATAAATCAAATGCTGTTGCCATGGCAACGTGTCAAACTTTAAAATTAGATTCCTGTCTTTTCGAGGCAGATAACATGCTTAGAATTTCATGAAACTCAACACACACATCAATATTAATGATAGTTTGACACTGGCAAAAGGTCATAATTGGGCGTGGAGCAGGCACTCTATAGCGCCATCTTTTGACAAAAGTTGGGGGGGTTAGTTTTTCCTACAGTCACCAAACTCTGTACATATATTGTTCTCATCAATCTGGACAACTTTCTAAATCAAACTCATTAGCTGAGACCAACAGAAAGCCGGCTATTTTGATTTGAAGGTGGATTTTTTGAAAAATCAGGTAGTAAACAAATTCACACTACTCCTAAGAACAACCAGCTGTTCACACCAAACTTTTTTAACATGAAGAGAAGATTCTGAAGATGTTAAATTGCGAGCGGATTTTGGATATCTCGAACGGTGTTGACGTGGTGATTTTTTAAAGATGTAGTAAAAAACATAACCCTATTTTTTTATATCTTTAAAGTGCAGCATCCAAACCCTTTAAAACTTTTTTCACACAGAGATCTAATCATTCTGAGCAAGTGCTGGAAATATAAATTTTATACAAGCTTCAATGAATTAAAGAAAATTAAAAAATAACTCAGAAACCTGCTGTCACTCTGGTGAATGTCTCTACAGTATGTGTGTGCGTTCAGTCAGGCACAGAGAAGCTCATTATTGCAGGGGGGAGGGGTGAGAGGCAGAGAGGGTGACAGAGTAGAGAGCCATCCTACAGACCATCTTTGAACAAAAAATGCACATACTGTATGTATTGTAATTACATAAATATGTCTGATCTTTGAGAGTCTGATATTTTGAGAAAATATAAAGGGTCACTAAGTCTTTCATTGTTCGTATTTTGCAGTTGTTGTTTTTAATTTATTTTTTACTTAACTGTACCATGAACTTGTCCTATTCAGTCACATAGCAAAAGATTTAAAAAAATACAACTTTTTAGCATGATCAATTTATCTTCATTGATAGACAATATTTACATAGTGTTATTTATTGAATATAAAATAATAATAATAAAAAAATAAGACAAACTTTGACAACAAAACAAACGTTACTGTTATCTCTTCAAAACATCTGAAAACCTTATTTTAAGATCAGTTATATATATATATATATATATATATCACCCCGTTAAAATACTCAACTTGATTTTTAAAGATATTTTGAAAGAAAGCGTTTATAGAGCACTTTATTGTGTATTGCTGTACACCCACATGAACTGTGTTCATGTTAATTCACAGTACATATACTTTTTTTTAGCTTAATATTAATTAACATTAATAAATGCTATTTATTTATTGGTCATGTTAACTGATATAGTTAATTTTAACAAATGAAACTGGATGGCAACATTTTATATTTTGTGTGTATGTGTCTGTGTGTTGATTTTAAAGTGTAACCCTTTCAATTCTGTAAACTTAAAATCCAAACTAGCAGATGGTTACTGTGAATGCATGTGCCAACTGGGCACCGTCTTCCTTATTGATTCTTAGTTATGACAAAAATTGATTTTATACAAAAATATATTATACAAAAATTGTTCAGATAGGTAACAATGACATTTAAGCAGAAGTGGTGGATGTAAAGGAAGCAATAATAACATTTTGCTATCATCATGAATTACATGTTCTTATCATCATCAGAAAATAGGGAATTTGTAGCATACTGGTTCACAGTTGGCATCTATCTGAAGTCCTTGCATTGATTGCATTTAATTAAATCAACATTATATTTGGTCAGTCTGATCTTGAGGCCTTTCAAGTGGTGTAAATATCAATTTTATACAAGCTTCTATGAATTAAAGAAAATTTAAAAAAGAAATTAGAAACCTGCTGTCACTCTGCCTGTGCCTGTCTGTGTTCAGTCACCATTGAGTCACTGAAGAGTGACTGAAGGGGGGAGGGGTGTAAGGGAGAGAGACCAGTGGAACATGCTGTTTTGCTTAAGACCATCTTTGAGGAAGATGCACATTGCTGTAGCGTAATCGACATAAATATGTCTGATATTTTGAGAAAATATAAAGGGTCATTAAATCTTTCATTGTTTGTATTTTGCAGTTGTTGTTTTTTATTTATTTTTACTGAACTGTACCATGAACTTGTCCTATTCAGTCACATAGCAAAAGATTAAGAAAAATACAACTTTTAAGCATGAGTGATTTATCTTCATTGTAGACAATATTTTCATAGTGTTATTTATTGAATATAAAATTATAATAATTAAAAATTTCAAGACAAACTTTGACAACAAAACAAACTTTGCTGTTATCTGTTCAAAACATCCGAAAACCATCATTTGAAGATCAGTTATATATATATCGCCCCATTAAAACACTCAACTTGATTTTTAAAGATATTTTGAAAGAATTAAGCGTTTATAGAGCACTTTATTGTGTATTGCTGTACACCCACATGAACTGTGTTCATGTTTATGTTAATTCATAGTACATAAACTAAAAGATACTAATTTACCTTTAAACAATATATGAATACTTTTTTTTTAGCTTAATATTAATTAACATTAATAAATGCTATTTAATTATTGTTCATGTTAACTAATATAGTTAATGTTAACAAATGAAACTGGATGGCAACATTTTATATATTGTGTGTATGTGTCTCTGTGTTGATTTTCAAGTGTAACCCTTTCAATTCAGTAAACTTAAAATCCAAACAAGCAGAGGGTTACTGTGAATGCATTTGCCAACTGTGCACCGTTTTCCTAATTGATTCTTAGTTATGTAGCGCTTAAGAGTGATGTCTTATAACAGGAGTCACCAGCAAAGCAATATCCACATACAAATTGTACAGATAGGTAACGATTTAAGCAGAAGTGGTGAATGTAATGCAAGCAATAATAACATTTTGTTATCATCATGAATTACATGTTCTTATCATCATCATCAGAATATAGGGAAAATGTTCACATTTGGTTCACAGTTGGCATTATCTGAAGTCCTTGCAGGGGATTAGGTTTATAGCAAACTCCTCCTAGACATTTAATGAAATCAACATTATATTTGGTCAGTCTGATCTAGAGGCCTTAGAGATGTTAAATTGTGAAGATCTTGAGTTTCAGTGGCGGCCTGACAAAGTTTGATGTTTCGCCATGGACATAGTAGTAATGGGCGATATAAGCGATATGCGATATAAACGATACAAAATTGGCCTACGATAGAGATTCTAATTCTATTGCACTATCGCGATAATGCATGTTTGATGATGCAATCTACCCGCGAAATTTACAGTAACGAGCTGCAGCCGGCTGCAACGCATCATCTTGAATAAACATGGCTGAAAGCGTCAGCGAAACAGAGGAGCTAGTGAAAAAGACTGGTGCAACCAGTACCGCCGCTCCCTATACGCAGACTAGGTTTGTAAGCGCACGTGATGATGCGCAGCATCTGCGCCGCAACGCGCTCTCACCTCTGTTTACGGCTGCCTATTTGGCCAAAAATTATGATAATAATTGATGAACAATATGCCTGGTCCTGGAAATAGACATCAACACTCCGGCGCCGAGAAACGAAAGCAAAATAAAGCCCAAGATGAAGCCCGTGCATCACTTTCAGGTACTTTCATAATCCTGTGAAACTTTATATTATTCTGTCGACATTAATGTCGGTAATAATTTCACGACTAACGCATCTTTCTTAATATGAATACAAGCAGATCTAAGTAAACAAAATGACTTAAAATGCATTATATTAAAACACAGAGGCAATTATGATTATTGATTAATAATGACCATATAGTGTCATTAAATAACAGTGTTAAAATACATAATCTAATACAAAATTAACAGTTTACATTACAATTTTAATAGAAATGCCTGAAAAGGGCACCAAAGGCCTGGTAAATGCAGTTGTTACACTTACATGATGATCGAAATCCTTGTTTAATATTGACCAAACATTTAAAATATCCACATAATCTTTCCTATCATTTCCTCAACTAAAATATGTGGACATCATAACCCTTGTCTGCTTTATTGTCAAATAGCAAAGGCTTTATCATATGAAGAGCTCATTTACGACTTTGCCTCAAGAAAAAGCAGAAGTGTGCCTTTGTAAATTTTGAACTTTGGAAAGCTCCAGCAGATGACAGTGTTGATTTTATTTCAGTTTATTATGGTTTATTTTATTAAGATTTCACATTTTTAATTGTTTTATTTAAAGTGTAATTTTAGTTTGTATTTTTTGCTGTAGAGCTACAATTGTAATTTATAAATGATACAATTTATTTATGTATTTACTATTTACTTTTATTTGAATAAAGTTCTATTTTGGCCCCTATAGTAGGTGTTTTTATTGTTATTTTATTTTTACTTCTGTAATATTTGGGAGAGGGGGCACAAAAGTAAATTTCTGCTTAGGGCACCCATTTGGCCAGCAGCGGCCCTGGGTGCAACATCTGATATTTGGACGTGGTTTGGCTTTAAGCCGTCCGACGAGCAGCAGCAAAATATACTCTGTAGAGTGTGTGGGGCAAAAGTTCCAGTTAAGAGAGGTAACACGACTAATCTGTTCTACCACTACATTTAGTTTATTTATCTGCAACATTGTGTGTTTAATTACAGTTTTGCTTTTGCACAATAATTGTTCTCAAAACGACATGCAACATTTCTTTATTTCTTTAAAAAAAAAAAAAAAAAAAATTGCAGTTTGGCTTTCCTAAGGGTCTATGTAACCTGTTCTGAAATGGTTCTATTATAATTTATATATCGCAATATATATCGTTATCGCAAGAGGCTGCAATGTATATCGCAATATGGATTTTAGGCCATATCGCCCATCCCTAGGACATAGGTGTAATAACTCAGCCATAAAATGTCTGATCTGCCTCAAACTTCAGAGGTTTGGTAAGAGTCCTGGCCTGAAGACACCTAAAGGCCAATATTCAGATATTATCATAGCGCCACCTGTTGACACCAGGATATATATCATATCTTTCACTAACTCAAACATACCAAGGTCAATCTGCACCAAACTTCATATGTTTGATAATAGTGCTGGCCTGAACACATCTACATGCCATTTATAGGCATAGCGCCACCAGCTGCCAATGGGAAGTTTGGCACATTTAAATGACTTATGACATATTTCTCATATATTTACTGTATTAAAAGCATACTGCCCACCGTTTGCTGTTTTCCTAAAGCCACCGGTCGACGGTGAGCCCGGGTGCGAGGGCCCGTTCATCGCTGCTCGCAGCTTTAATTTGTTTTTATTTTTTTTTTTTTTTTTATTTTTTTTCAACCGTTGGGGCACTTTTGGGGGCCTTAACATACTCAAAAACTCTTGAAAATTTGCACACACGTCGGAATCTGCCGTCGTCCGGACGCCACAGAGGCTGGGACCCGGGCGTGGTTCAGGGCCTCTACAGCGCCCCCTGGAACACAGTTTGAAAACTTGATGTACTGCGCACACATACTTGCACGTACTCATATGAAACTCGGTACACATATAGAACTCATCGAGCTGAACAACTTTTGTACTCTATGTCATGGGCTCCACGCAACAGGAAGTGAGATATTTAGGGCTGTTTAAAAAGCGCATGCTCTGGAATTTAACGTACTCCTCCCAGGAATTCCATGGGATTGTCACCAAACTCGGTCAGCATGATCTCAAGACATTGGGGACGCTAAATTGCGAGGAGATTTTTGATATCTCGAACGGTTTGGCCGTGGCAAGGCGACAAAGTTATGGCGAGAAATGAGAAACAGGAAGTGTCTAATAACTGTTGCACACATTGCCTGATTCTGATGAAACTTCACCAGTTTGTTCCTTGTATGATGCCGATTCCATAAATGTGACTATTATGAGTCAAAGTTATAGCGCCACCAACTGGCAGCAGGAAACGTGTCATTTTCAAAATGCTTTGAAATCAGCCTCTTAATTTTACTCGATTTTCTTTAAACTTCATCAAAATCATGTCAAAACACGGCCGATAAGAATATGTAAAGGGGTCGATGATAAATCAAATGCTGTTGCCATGGCAACGTGTCAAACTTTAAAATTACATTCCTGTCTTTTCGAGGCAGATAACATGCTTAGAATTTCATGAAACTCAACACACACATCAATATTAATGATAGTTAGACACTGGCAAAAGGTCATAAATGGGCGTGGAGCAGGCACTCTATAGCGCCATCTTTTGACAAAAGTTGGGGGGTTAGTTTTTCCTACAGTCACCAAACTCTGTACATATATTGTTCTCATCAATCTGGACAACTTTCTAAATCAAACTCATTAGCTAAGACCAACAGAAAGCCGGCTATTTTGATTTGAAGGTGGATTTTTTGAAAAATCAGGTAGTAAACAAATTCACACTACTCCTAAGAACAACCAGCTGTTCACACCAAACTTTTTTAACATGAAGAGAAGATTCTGAAGATGTTAAATTGCGAGCGGATTTTGGATATCTTGAACGGTGTTGACGTGGTGATTTTTTAAAGATGTAGTAAAAAACATAACCCTAATTTTTTATATCTTTAAAGTGCAGCATCCAAACTCTTTAAAACTTTTTTCACACAGAGATCTAATCATTCTGAGCAAGTGCTGGAAATATTAATTTTATACAAGCTTCAATGAATTAAAGAAAATTAAAAAAATAACTCAGAAACCTGCTGTCACTCTGGTGAATGTCTCTACAGTATGTGTGTGCGTTCAGTCAGGCACAGAGAAGCTCATTATTGCAGGGGGGAGGGGTGAGAGGCAGAGAGGGTGACAGAGTAGAGAGCCATCCTACAGACCATCTTTGAACAAAAAATGCACATATGTATTTTAATTACATAAATATGTCTGATCTTTGAGAGTCTGATATTTTGAGAAAATATAAAGGGTCACTTTGTCTTTCATTGTTCGTATTTTGCAGTTGTTTTTTATTTATTTTTTACTTAACTGTACCATGAACTTGTCCTATTCAGTCACGTAGCAAAAGATTTAAAAAAAATACAACTTTTTAGCATGATCAATTTATCTTCATTGATAGACAATATTTACATAGTGTTATTTATTGAATATAAAATAATAATAATAAAAAATTATGACAAACTTTGACAACAAAACAAAAGTTACTGTTATCTCTTCAAAACATCTGAAAACCATAATTTTAAGATCAGTTATAAATATATATATATATTACCCCGTTAAAATACTAAACTTGATTTTTAAAGATATTTTGAAAGAATGAAGAGTTTATAGACCACTTTATTGTGTATTGCTGTACACCCACATGAACTGTGTTCATGTTCATGTTAATTCACAGTACATAAACTTTATATGAATACTTTTTTTTAGCTTAATATTAATTAACATTAATAAATGCTATTTATTTATTGGTCATGTTAACTAATATAGTTAATTTTAACAAATGAAACTGGATGGCAACATTTTATATTTTGTGTGTATGTGTCTGTGTGTTGATTTTAAAGTGTAACCCTTTCAATTCTGTAAACTTAAAATCCAAACTAGCAGAGGATTACTGTGAATGCATGTGCCAACTGGGCACCGTCTTCCTTATTGATTCTTAGTTATGTAGCACTTAAGAGTGATGTCTTATAACAGGAGTCACCAGCAAAGCAATATCCACACAAAAATTGTACAGATAGGTAACAATGACATTTAAGCAGAAGTGGTGGATGTAAAGGAAGCAATAATAACAATTTGCTATCATCATGAATCATGTTCTTATCATCATTTGTAGCATACTGGTTCACAGTTGGCATTTATCTGAAGTCCTTGCATTGATTGCATTTAGTTAAATCAACATTATATTTGGTCAGTCTGATCTTGAAGCCTTAGAGATGTTAAATTGTGAAGATCTTGAGTTTTCATTAAAGGGCATGTCCGTGGTGGCCTGACAAGGTTTGATGTTTCTGCATAGACATAGAAGTGGTTATAACTTAGCCTGAAAATGTCTGATCTGCCACAAAATTCACAGGTTTGGTAAGAGTCCTGGCCTGAAGACACCTAAAGACCAATTTTCAGATATTATCATAGCGCCACCTGTTGGCAGCAGGATATCTCATATATTTCACTAACTCAAACATGCCAAGGTCAATCTGCACCAAACTTC
This sequence comes from Garra rufa, assembly GCF_049309525.1. Lineage (NCBI taxonomy): Eukaryota > Metazoa > Chordata > Actinopteri > Cypriniformes > Cyprinidae > Garra > Garra rufa. The sequence continues at coordinate 20,702,179 of NC_133368.1, forward strand.
ATATGTTTGATAATAGTGGTGGCCTGAACACATCTACATGCCAATAATCAGTTATAGGCATTGTGCCACCAGCTGGCAGCGGCAAGTTTGGCACATTTAAGTGACTTTGACATATTTCTCCTACATTTACTGTATTAAAAGCATACTGCCCACCGTTTGCTGTTTTCCTGAAGCCACCGGTCGGCGGTGAGCCCGGGTGCGAGGGCCCGTTCATCGCTGCTCGCAGCTTTAATTAGGGCCCGAGCACCGATGGTGTGAGGACCCTATTGGATCTGCTTCGTTTATTAGGGCCCGAGCACCGATGGTGTGAGGACCCTATTGAATCTGCTCCATTTATTATTATTAGGGCCCGAGCACCGATGGTGTGAGGACCCTATTGAATCTGCTCCGTTTATTATTATTATTATTATTATTCTTCTTATCCGGAATGAATCGCATTTTTGAGGGCCTAAACATACCCGAAAACTAACGAAACTTTGCACACACATCAGACCTGGCGAAAATGGACATCTGATATGGGTTGCAGAAGTGGGTGTGGCAAAATGGCTCAATAGCGCCACCTTTACACGTTCCGCGGTGTGCGCATTCAGCTGTGATTATCGTACATGCACAAAAATCGGTACACACATGTAACACACCAATACCTACAAAAAAGCCTCTTGAGATAAAATCCGAAACCCAACAGGAAGTCGGTTATTATTAATTTTCTCAGCAAAATTTGTGTCATTTTTGCCATTTTCAGGTGTCATACTTGAACGAACTCCTCCTAGAGATTTATTCCGATCAACACCAAATTTGGTGAGTCTAATCTAAAGCCCTTTGTGACGTTAAATTGTGAAGATCTAGAGTTTTCATCGGAGGGCGTGTCTGTGGCGGCCTCGCAAATTTCGATGTTTCGCCATGAAAAAGGAAGTTGCTATAACTTAGGCATAAAATGTCCGATCTTTACCAAACTTCACATGTGTGATAACACTCCTGACCTGAAGACATCTACATGCCCATATTCAGTTATAGTCATAGCGCCACCTGCAGGCAACAGGAAGTGTCATGCTGTACTCTGCAACAAACTCCTCCTAGAGATTTATACAGATCAACTCCAAAAACGGTCAGTCTAATATAAAGGCTTTAGCGATGTTAAATTGTAAAGATCTTGAGTTTTCGGTAAAGGGCGTGTGCGTGGCGGCCTGACAAATTTCGAGGTCTCGCCATGGATATAAAACTTGTTATAACTCAGCCATAAAATGTCCGATTTGCCTCAAACTTCACATATTCGATAAAAGTCCTGGCCTGAACACATCTCAAGGCCAACATTCTATTATAATCACAGCGCCACCTGTTGGCAACAGGAAATGACTTGTATCAAACTCCTCTTAGAGATTTAATGATATCAACATTATATTTGGTCATTCTGATCTAGAGGCCTTAAAGATGTTAAATTGCGAAGATCTTGAGTTTTCGTTAAAGGGCGTGTCCGTGGCGGCCTGACAAAGTTTGATGTTTCGCCTTGGACATAGAAGTTGTTATAACTCAGCCATAAAATGTCCGATCTGCCTCAAACTTCACAGGTTTGGTAAGAGTCCTGGCCTGAAGACACCTAAAGGCCAAAATTCAGATATTATCATAGCGCCACCTGTTGGCAGCAGGATATATCATATCTTTCACTAACTCAAACATACCAAGGTCAATCTGCACCAAACTTCATATGTTTGATGAAAGTGGTGGCCTGAACACATCTACATGCCAATAATCAGTTATAGGCATAGCGCCACCAGCTGGCAGCAGGAAATTTGGCACATTTAAGTGATTTTCATTTATTTTTCCTACATTTACTGTATTGAAAGCATACTGCCCACCGTTTGCTGTTTTCCTGAAGCCACCGGTCGGCGGTGAGCCCGGGTGCGAGGGCCCGTTCATCGCTGCTTGCAGCTTTAATTATTATTATTATTATTATTCTTCTTCTTCTCCAAAGTGAATCGCATTTTAGAGGACCTAAACATTCCCGAAAACTCACAAAACTTTGCACACACATCAAACCTGGCGAAAATTTACGTCTGATTTGGGTTTCAGAAGTGGGTGTGGCAAAATGGCTCGACAGCGCCACCTTTAGACGTTCAGCGGTGTGCGCTTTCAGCTGTGATTCACGTACATGCACCGAAATCGGTACACACATGTAACTCACCAATACCTACAAAAAAGCCTCTTGGAACAAAATCCGGAACCCAACAGGAAGTCGGTTAATATTAATATTCTCAGCAAAATTTGTGTCATTTTTGCCTTTTTCAGGTGTCGTACTTGAACGAACTCCTCCTACAGATTTATTCGGATCAACGCCAAATTTGCAGAGTCTAGTCTAAAGCCCTTTGTGACGTTAAATTGTGAAGATCTAGAGTTTTCATCGGAGGGCGTGTCCGTGGCGGCCTCGCAAATTTCGATGTTTCGCCATGAAAAAGGAAGTTGCTATAACTCAGGCATACAATGTCCTATCTGTCCCAAACTTCACATGTGTGATAACACTCCTGACCTGAAGACATCTACATGCCCATATTCAGTTATAGTCATAGCGCCACCTGCAGGCAACAGGAAGTGTCATGCTGTACTCTACAACCAACTCCTCCTAGAGATTTATTCAGATCAACACCAAAATCGGTCAGTCTAATATAAAGGCCGTAGCGATGTTAAATTGTGAAGATCTTGAGTTTTCGGTAAAGGGCGTGTCCGTGGCGGCCTGACAAATTTCGAGGTCTCGCCATGGATATAAAACTTGTTATAACTCAGCCATAAAATGTCCGATTTGCCTCAAACTTCACATATTCGATAAGAGTCCTGGCCTGAACACATCTGAAGGCCAATATTCTATTATAATCACAGCGCCACCTGTTGGCAACAGGAAATGACTTGTATCAAACTCCTCCTAGAGATTTAATGATGTCAACATTATATTTGGCCATTCTGATCTAGAGGCCTTAGAGATGTTAAATTGTGAAGATCTTGAGTTTTCGTTAAAGGGCGTGTCTGTGGCGGCATGACAAAGTTTGATGTTTCGCCATAGACATATAAGTTGTTATAACTCAGCCATAAAATGTCCGATCTGCCTCAAACTTCACTGGTTTGGTAAGAGTCCTGGCCTGAAGACACCTAAAGGCCAATATTCAGATATTATCATAGTGCCACCTGTTGGCAGCAGGATATATCATATCTTTCACTAACTCAAACATACCAAGGTCAATCTGCACCAAACTTCATATGATTGATGAAAGTGGTGGCCTGAACACATCTACATGCCAATAATCAGTTATATGCATAGCGCCACCAGCTGGCAGCAGGTAATTTGGCACATTTAAGTGACTTTGATCTATTTTTCCTACATTTACTGTATTAAAAGCATACTGCCCACCGTTTGCTGTGTTCCTAAAGCCACCGGTCGGCGGTGAGCCCGTGTGCGAGGGCCCGTTCATCGCTGCTTGCAGCTTTAATTATTATTATTATTATTATTATTCTTCTCCAAAATGAATCGCATTTTTGAGGGCTTAGACATACCCGAAAACTCATGAAACTTCGCACACACATCAGACCTGGCGAAAATTTACGTCTGATATGGGTTGCAGAAGTGGGTGTGGCAAAATGGCTCGATAGCGCCACCTTTACACGTTCCGCGGTGTGCGCTTTCAGTTGTGATTCACGTACATGCACGAAAATCGGTACACACATCTAGCTCACCAATACCTACAAAAAAGCCTCTTGGAGCAAAATTTGACACCCAACAGGAAGTCGGTTATTTTTAATTTTCTTAGCAAAATTTGTGTAATTTTTGCCATTTTCAGGCGTCGTACTTGAACGAACTCCTCCTAGAGATTTATTCGGATCAACGGCAAATTTGGTGAGTCTAATCTAAAGCCCTTTGTGACGTTAAATTGCGAAGATCTAGAGTTTTCATCGGAGGGCGTGTCCGTGGCGGCCTGGCAAATTTCGATGCTTCGCCATGAAAAAGGAAGTTGCTATAACTCAGGCATAAAATGCCCGATCTGCCCCAAACTTCACATGTGTGATAACACTCCTGACCTGATGACATCTACATGCCCATATTCAGTTTTACTCATAGCGCCACCTGCTGGCACCAGGAAGTGTCATGCTGTACTCTGCAACAAACTCCTCCAAAAGATTTAATCAGATCAACACCAAAATCTGTCAGTCTAATATAAAGGCCTTAATGATGTTAAATTGCTAAGATCTTGAGTTTTCGTTGAAGGGTGTGTCCGTGGCGACCTGGCAAATTTCGTGGTCTCGCCATGGATATAAAACTTGTTATAACTCAGCCATAAAATGTCCGATTTGCCTCAAACTTCACATGTTCGATAAGAGTCCTGGCCTGAACCAATCTGAAGGCCTATATTCTATTATAATCACAGCGCCACCTGTTGGCAATAGGAAATGACTTGTACCAAACTCCTCCTAGAGATTTAATGATATCAACATTATATTTGGTCAGTCTGATCTCGAGGCCTTAGAGATGTTAAATTGTGAAGATCTTGAGTTTTCGTTAAAGGGCGTGTCCGTGGCGGCCTGACAAAGTTTGATGTTTCGCCATGGACATAAAAGTTGTTATAACTCAGCCATAAAATGTCCGATCTGCCTCAAACTTCACATGTTTGGTAAAAGTCCTGGCCTGAAGACATCTAAAGGCCAATATACAGATATTATTATAGCGCCACCTATTGGCAGCAGGATATATCATATCTTGCACTAACTCACACATACCAAGGTCAATCTGCACCAAACTTCATATGTTTGATCAAAGTGCTGGCCTGAACACATCTACATGCCAATAATCAGTTATAGGCATAGCGCCACCAGCTGGCAGCAGGAAGTTTGGCACATTTAAGTGACTTTGATCTATTTTTCCTACATTTACTGTATTAAAAGCATACTGCCCACCGTTTGCTGTGTTCCTAAAGCCACCGGTCGGCGGTGAGCCCGTGTGCGAGGGCCCGTTCATCGCTGCTTGCAGCTTTAATTATTATTATTATTATTCTTCTCCAAAATGAATCGCATTTTAGAGGACCTAAACATGCCCGAAAACTCACAAAACTTTGCACACACATCAAACTTGGCGAAAATTTACGTCTGATATGGGGTTCAGAAGTGGGTGTGGCAAAATGGCTCGACAGCGCCACCTTTAGACGTTCAGCGGTGTGCGCTTTCAGCTGTGATTCACGTACATGCACGGAAATCGGAACACACATGTAACACACCAATACCTACAAAAAAGCCTCTTGGAGCAAAATCCGGAACCCAACAGGAAGTCGGTTAATATTAATATTCTCAACAAAATTTGTGTCATTTTTGCCATTTTCAGGCGTCGTACTTGAACGAACTCCTCCTAGAGATTTATTCGGATCAAAGCCAAATTTGGTGAGTCTAATCTAAAGCCCTTTGTGAAGTTAAATTGCGAAGATCTAGAGTTTTCATCGGAGGGCGTGTCCGTGGCGGCCTGGCAAATTTCGATGTTTCGCCATAAAAAAGGAAGTTGCTATAACTCAGGCATGAAATGTCCGATCTGCCCCAAACTTCACATGTGTGATAACACTCCTGACCTGATGACATCTACATGTCCATATTCAGTTATACTCATAGCGCCACCTGCTGGCAACAGGAAGTGTCATGCTGTACTCTGCAACAAACTCCTCCTAGAAATTTATACAGATCAACACCAAAATCGGTCAGTCTAATATAAAGGCTTTAGTGATGTTAAATTGTGAAGATCTTGAGTTTTCGTTGAAGGGCGTGTCCGTGGCGGCCTGACAAATTTCGAGGTCTCGCCATGGATATAAAACTTGTTATAACTCAGCCATAAAATGTCCGATTTGCCTCAAACTTCACATGTTCGATTAAAGTCCTGGCCTGAAAACATCTGAAAGCCAATATTCTGTTATAATCACAGCGCCACCTGTTGGTAACAGGAAATGACTTGTAGCAAACTCCTCCTACAGATTTAATGATATCAACATTAAATTTGGTCAGTCTGATCTAGAGGCCTTAGAGATGTTAAATTGTGAAGATCTTGAGTTTTCGTTAAAGGGCGTGTCCGTGGCGGCGTCACAAAGTTTGATGTTTCGCCATGGACATAGAAGTTGTTATAACTCAGCCATAAAATGTCCGATCTGCCTCAAACTTCACAGGTTTAGTAAGAGTCCTGACCTGAAGACACCTAAAGGCCAATATTCAGATATTATCATAGCGCCACCTGTTGGCAGCAATATATATAATATCTTTCACTAACTCAAACATACCAAGGTCAATCTGCACCAAACTTCATATGTTTGATGAAAGTGCTGGCCTGAACACATCTACATGCCAATAATCAGTTATAGGCATAGCGCCACCAGCTGGCAGCAGGAAGTTTGGCACATTTTAGTGACTTTGATCTATTTTTCCTACATTTAATGTATTAAAAGCATACTGCCCACCGTTTGCTGTTTTCCTAAAGCCACCAGTCGGCGGTGAGCCCGTGTGCGAGGGCCCGTTCATCGCTGCTTGCAGCTTTAATTCTGATTGAATTCTAAAGTAACTGAATTGATCCGACATAGTGTGATCACAGAATTATTTCATGATATTTGTGTTATAGTGTAGTGAGTCCGACGTACCTTGACTCTGTTAAGTTTAAAACAGTAACCCGAAGCAGTGTGGTTTTTAGCCCGACGTAATGTGACACTGTTTTTAATCTGATAAATATCAGTTTGAGCCTAAAGAACTGTGGCTAGAAAAAAGCTGTTTAAAAAAAATTATGTAACAAAAAATGTTTTGTTCCATGCACTGTGACAAACATTGTTATATATATATATATTTTAAACAGTTGCAGAAGTTGAAACTGTAAGTGCTTGTTTTGCCTGATGTGTGAGACATTTGTCATAATTCTGTTAAGATTCTAAGGTAATTGAATCAGCCCGACGAAGTGTGGCAGCAGAGTGGTATAAGGCCTATTGTTTCTAAAGTAACTGAAACTGAGTTCTACGTTTCTAAAGTAATTGAAACAGAGTAAGTTGTTTTGATAATTCTGATGAAAGTAAACTGTTTTAAAAATATAACCTAAAACCCGATGTAATGTGGTTTTTGTCCGACGTACTGTGATAGTGTTACATTTTTAATAGTTTAGTGTAGTGAAGTGTAAGGCCCGACGGAGTGTGGCCGTGTCCGAAGAAGTAAAAATTTGGTTTAGTAGTGTGGTTGTTTTATCAATTTGCGTCCAAAGCACAGGAGCTGTGAATAATTAGACTAACAGGTATCTTAAAGTAACTAGATAATGTTCAGTCAGTGAAGGAATAAAGCTAATCGATCTGCTGAAGACAATTTAATAAGATTGTGAAAAATGGAAGAGCTGATAGTCAAATACATTGCTAAGCATGGCTCAGTAGGAATGTGTGATGGGATAGAGAAGGCAGATGACCCCTATGAGTGGGCTATGACTCAATTCAAAAATTTTCCCAAAATGCCTAAAAACAAAGAGGGAAAAGTTGCTAATGCACTTCAAGCTCTTTTTGCTTCATACAAGGTAACTAAGAAAAGATTAGAAGAAATAAAAACAGAAAACAAGTTGCTAAATTCTCAAGTCAGCTGCTATGTTATGTCATTGAGAAAGTGTGAGGCTGAAGAGATCATTCTGAAAGAACAGATGAAGAACAGAAAAGCTGAAACAGAGAGGGAAACATTTAGATCTTTGCATGAAGGGACAACTATACGGTTGGTACATGCCCAATCCAATTCTGAATATGACGAGAAGAAGAGCAAGGAAGCCTTTAGTCAACAGCATAATTCTTCAGATGATTCTGTGAGGTTCCCAATAGCACCAGTGCGAACAAGACAGTTTGGAAATAGAAATGGAAATGAGAGGGTTCTTGATCAAAGAACTGAAAATGGCAAAGCTGTTAGACAGCTGTCTTTTATGGACTTCCAAAGTCTTGTTGCAGCAGTGGGTACTTTTGAGCCTCATAACATGGAGCCTGCACAGCAAATTCTGGTCTTTGGAATAAACTCCCTGGTAGTTAAAATCAACTCAATCTGAGTGTACATGCGTGACCATCAAATAGACTCCAGCGCAGAGTTAAAATAACTCCGCTCTTGGAGTTGAATTTTTAACACTTTCTCAGAGTTAAATTTTAACACTTTCTGGAGTTAAAATATTAATCATTTGGAGAGTAATTTTAACTCTAAAATTTTGTTAATTATAATTTAAACTCTTTAACCAGTGTTAAAAACACTTTTTAGGGTTAACACAATATGTTTTATGTGGAAATGACTACACTGAAAGCCATACTCTCAACTTGCTGCTTTTATTTCAGGAAATACATAGATTGGATTTAGAAATTCCATGCATGTAAACACTTTGAAATTAACTGCTGTCATAAAATACTGAAAAATCTAACAGCAAAACATTTACATTTAATACATGTCTGCAGTGCCAACAAGAAATGTTTAGTAAAATTGTTTACAGCATAGTCAACACCACATCATTGCATTATATAAAATCAAGCCTGAATGATTATAAAATAGTGCAGTAGTATTGTGTAACCAGAGGTAGATATACATCAGATGAAGTAACAAGAAACAACTCCACAGTGATACCAGGATACATTCCATGAATTAGTTTGAGGCGCCTGAATAAAAACAAAGCTGAAAGCTGAAGGATGGAGCACAGAGGAGAGAACTTAACATTTTGCTTAAATAAGAAAATTACTGCTTGTTCAACTGCCTTGCTCTCAGTTCTTTGACTTCAGTTGTACCTATCAATATTATATACATTTGTCTGTCTGTAAAAAAAATGTGTACAGGCTGGACAGAGCATCATGATACTTCACTTTACTTGAACAGCTTTTCAACAATACCCAAGGTTTTACATGACTGACAAGGCGAAGCTTCTCTGTCCAAGACGATGTAAAAGGTGGAAACCTGTGCTTTTGATGTCCCTGAGGCAAGAAGATATGGCTGAGGGTTTTCTTTAGTGGTCAGGTGATGGTCATCAAGACTTTGGCATGACTGAAACACAAGATAAACATCCCTTTATAAACAATAGGCATTAAAGGAAGAGAACAAAAAATACAGATAATTTACTCACCCGCTTTTCATCCAAGAGGTTCATGTCTTTCTTTTCTTTCTTCAGTCGCAAATAATTTTTTTTTTAAGAAACATTCATTTCACAGCATTTCTCTCCATATAGTGAACTTCGATGGTGCATGCGAGTTTGAATTTCAGAATTGCAGTTTCAATGCAACTTCAAATGGCTCTAAACCATCCCAGCCGGGGAAGAAGGGTCTTATCTAGCAAAACAATGTGTTACTTTCATTAATAAATTCATATTTGTACACGTTTTAGCCACAAATGCTCGTCTTGTCTAGCTGTGCATTGAGCATACATACTATGTGCACTCTGGTTTCAAGACAGTTAGGGTACGTCGAAAAACTACCATCTCAATTTCATCCATCTCTGACTCAAAATTGTCCTACATCGCTGCAGAAGTACCGACCCAGTGTTTACAAAGTGAACGTGCAAAGATTATCAAATGCCCTTTGCAAAAAAAAATAAAATAAATAAATAAATAAATAAAAGAGTTTTTCGATATACTCTAAATGTATTGAACCATAGTGCACAGAGTATGCCTGTGCACCACAGAGGTAGACAAGACCAGCATTTGAGATTAAAAACTGTATAAATATAAATGTATTCAACACGTTAAGCACCACAGAAATCCACTATGTTGAGAAAAATCCTGCAATGCTTTCCTCAAAAAACACAATTTCTTTATGACTGATGAAAGAAAGACATGAACATCTTGGATGACAAAGGGGTAAATTATCTGTAAGTTTTTGTTCTGGAAGTGAATTAATTCAAGCTAAATATTTGGAATAGAATAGTGTTGTCTAAACAAACCTTTTCACCAGATGATATGTTGCCTCTTCAAAATTGATCTTCTTGGCCTCAATTACTTTCCAAGTGTTCAAATTTTCCAGGAACCTTGTAGCAACCACCATTCCAAGCATCCGTGATAATTCTTGCAAATCTAAAAAAAAAAAAAAAAAAGATAATCTTTTAGACAAATGTAACAATATATATATTTTTTCAATAACATTTTGAAATATTTTTTAATACTTACCAGTCCTTTGACATCCAAGAATCAAGAAAAAGTACATCAGCTGAGCCCTGGTCATCTGTGGTTTTCAGTGTTGTTTTATCTGGTGTCAAAAACTTCTGCTGGACTACACAATAACATGTTATTAACAAAATAAATCATAAAATTACAGTCACTTACTCTAAACATATAACTCACCTGAATTGAGAGAATCTGAGAAACAAATTTTGTCCAGTTTTACTACTTTACTCCATCCTGCACTTCTGTCAACATCCTGACAATGAAGAGAAAACATGTAATTTAAAATAACCTCTAATGTTATTGTGATTGAAAATGCAAAATGTTTAATATGAAAGCCACAAACTCTCAGGTCACGAGTCACTACTAAAACATTTGTAACGTTAGCCGTTACGACTCAAAACATTGCAGGCATAACTTTACACGTTCATGGCTAAACTATGATCGTTTTTAGCCAGGGTGAAGTTAGACTTAGACACTTCAGTTTACTGACATTGCTAGATATTACCTCGTCTCGTCGGCATTACATTATGGAAGCTTAACAGAATGTTTCTTGAGCGAGTCACAACTTAAATTTGACAGCAAACACTCGTTTACAAAAATAAGGTGAACAGAAAGACGTAAGCTAATATTAGCTTGTTCACATCGGGAAAAAAAGTCCGCTCAAAACAGCCATGTTTGCATCGGAGATTCATTCAACACAAAGTTCGCTGCGATTATTGGCGTCAGTACACTAACGTATCAGCTATGTAATCAGCTGTCTGTCAGAAGATAAAGAACATTTTGGAATTAGTTTTTTACCTACCTCATGACGAAGTAGACAACTTCCTCAGTCCTTCGTGTGGCAGAACCAGGCTCGTGTCATGGCGCGCTACTGATGTAACGTTAGTGTTAAAACGTGCTCCTGAACACCAATGAATGAACTCCGAAAAACAACACAGCCAGGGAGTATCCCGTAACACAAAATGTAGTGAAAGTTAAAAAATAAACTCCAAAAATTTAACTCTTTCACACTTTTTTGCCTAACTCCTGATTTTCGAACTCCAGAAATTTGCTGTGTGTAGAGTTCTTGTCAAAAATGGAAAAGGTAGTGGATGTTTATAGTGTGTCAGACGAAGATGCTTGTAGACTTCTCGTGATCTGCATTCCTCGCTCATTAACTAGTGCTCTCTTACAGGAAATTAGAGACAAAAGAGCAGACAGAGGGGCAAGGAGAGAGGCTCTACTTAGACTTGTTGGAACTGATTTGGTTAACTTGAGGAAGATAACTGAGGTGACAATGGAACCTGGAGAGCATCCTCTAGCATTTGCTTCCAGGTTGTGGGAAATGTTTAGCTGTTACAGTGGTTTGCCAAATGCAACTAAACAAAATCTCATGTTTAAGTCTGCATTAATCGCACAGAGCAGTCCACACATGCGAGAAGCCATTGCTCTTCATGTAGATGCAAATGCACCATACGAGCAAATCATTTCCAAAATGACACGGTATTTTAATGCAAATAGTCAGAGGAACGCTGCAGAACCTAGACATCCAGTTGATGCCTTTGGCAGGAGAGATTGTTCTGGATTATCTGATGGGTTCCTTCAGAGACCAAGCAGATTTGAAAGAGTAAATTCAGAAGGTGTTACTCTTTGTTATGCGTGTGGACAAGCTGGTCACATTGCTAGACATTGTCAAGAGAATGAGAGACCTCATCAAAGCTTTGTCTGTTATGCATGTGGAAAATATGGTCACATAGCAAGACATTGTTTGGAGAAAGGTAGGAAAGATCAGGAAGTTGTTTATTTTGCTTGTGGAAGGATGGGACACAAGGCAAGACAATGTCACTTTTCACACAAAAGAAAGATGGGCTATCGTGATTTGCTTAAAAAGATAGGCAATTTAGAGACCCAGTTGGCATTGTTGAAAGGAAATAAGGAAAAGGCCATTCACACCTTGCCAGACACAGCACTGCAAGAACATGACTGTAGCTCAGTCACAAGCAGATGCTGATGTGAACTGAAGGAATTGTTTTATAATAGTATCATATTTTAGAAAAATATGTTTACTATCAAAAGGGGGGTGATTCTTTATAAATTATGAGAAATATGATAATGGAATTGGTATTTAAATACATATTATGAGAAATGATTTAATTGCATTCTGTGATTAAATTTCTAGAACTTTGATGTTTCGAATGTGAAAAGATTCTTGTAGGGGAAAGGGGGGACAATCTCTTCTTTTTGATCATTTCAGGTATATGCATCAAGATGTTTGTTGGAAAGGTGTGAACTTTTGGAATAAAAAATGATCCAGTTATTCGAAGAACAAGAAGGCCAACAGAACCAGTGGAGCCAGGGAACTTCCACAAGAAAAAGGACTTCTTAAAGAACCAGAAATCCAGAGATTTCCAGACCTACAAGAACCAGAACTCCATGCCTAAAAGATTTAGGAACCATGGAACCCACCATAGGATGGATGGACCTGATTGAATGGCATGGATAGCAACAACACCAGTGACTGCTTCTTTTCTGAAGACTTGTTATCCAATGTGAAAAGAATGGACAACAGATAAAAGAACCAAGGAGAGATCAAACCTTTTCAGAGACTATGGACAGCAATTGTTCCACCAAGATGGAAAAGAAGTGGGCAAAGGACAGACCCACTCAAAGAAATGCACAAAGACACAAACTCACTGCACACAACACTAGAAAGACACAAATATATGCATACTCGAATGCAGAAAATATATTATTGTGTACTGAATGCACACATGTGGATAAAGGATGTCCACACACTAAGAAAACGGACCCAATGCACATGACACTAGAAAGACACAAATATATGCAGAACATATATTATTGTCTATTGAATGCACATGTGGACAAGGGATGTTCACAATGATTAAAAAGACGGAATGCACGTGAAGAAAACACAATGCATGCACATGGCTACACACACACTTTATCCTATTGATTGATGTTTTAGTCCTTAGGCTTTTGGCTATGGTTGTACTATCATAATGATTACATTTAGATAATTCCTTTTGCTGTTATGGTTCTCAAGTGCTCCTCCCACAAACCCAAGAAAATGTTTGTATGTCATTTTGCTAAATTTTAGAAAAGGTCTCTATGATAATTTTGCCTAATTGGATGGAGCGATAACCAGTGTGCATGAGATGAAGACCCAATGACGGGTAAGATTCTCTGATGGGAAGGGAGGTGTAATCTGTGTAAGGGAGTGGATGTGATGCTTCTTCCGGGCCAAAAGCATCAAACGGGGGACTGTAAGAAATATAGTCTGCCTCGACCCAGATTCCACTCCGCAATATATGTTTAATCATGCTCATTCCCCAAAATGGCTTAATTATTATAGAGAAGAAGAAAGTCAACAGTTTAGACCATTTGGGATAATCTCATCGTGAGCAAAAGGTGACCAATTGTAGAATGGGAGCGGGTATGAGACACTGATTACCATCTTAGACAAAGGGGTGTCAGAATTTAATTAACATAAAGACCACAGCTATTACGACAGGAGCAACTTCATTTACATTAAGGGTAGTAAACTGTAATGCTATAAAAAGTTTGAGCTAAGGATGTTCTGGGTTCATTCCAACTCCGCTGAACCCAAGGTACAACATGTACTTTGTCACTGCTATGCTGCAATAAACATCTTCATCGAGATCTTCTACGTCCTCATCACTTTTTCTTACATAAGAAAATTTTCCTTACCCCTCTGGCAAATAATTTAACTTGTTTTAAGCAAAATTCACTTAATTTAGATTTTTTTAAAAATAGTGTTTTATTAAATTTGAATTTATTCTTATTATTCCATAGCCTACACTGTAACCGATTTTTGTAATTTGAACAGTATTTTACTGTAATATCTACAGTAAGATACTGTAAAATGTATATACAGTATTTTACTGTAAACTGCAAAGGATTATGGGAAAATATATGATCACTACTGTAATTCTCCACTACTGTAAATCCGTTTACAGTAGTGAACTTGCCCGCGAAAAATTGACCAATGGCAAGGGAGATTTTTTTTTCTCCTGTTGAGAGGAAGTGGCGGTAAAAAGGACAAAAGAGAAATGTTGCATCAATAACTCGACAAAAAGGTTAGTATATTATTTCTGTTTTATGAAAAACTGAACAATTTTAATTTGTTTTCACTTGTTAACAGCAAACTAACAATATTCATCGTGTTTTTCCTGTCGGTAGCCTTTTTTTTCTGACTGACGGCCGGGGCGCCGCCATAACGGTGAAAACATGGACTGGTGAGTAAATTAAGGTGACCTATATTAGTCGAAATAAACTTTATTTAAACTGAGAAACACGTTTGTATATTGTGCTGCCCTTTAATGCAAGTTAGTTCGTCTGACGAGCCCTTACTCAAGCTTAACAGCAAACTGAGGTGAAATACTGAGGTAAAGTGCGTTAAGCAACACCACTGTTTCTGTGGAGATTTTAAACTGTATTTTCAAGCCCTTCTTTTGCTTGTCATTTTCAAGTTTCTGGTCTGGATGTCGTCTGTAACGTCGGAGCGCGGAGGTGTATTTTGGATCTTCTTCTGTGAATGACTGCCATAGTATCGACGATAATGAACTGGTAAGCTAATAATGTCAGTAAGCCGAAGTTCACAAACTTAACGTTAGTCACAGAGCAGCATAATATCTTTTAAACGCTGCCTCTTTATAGCTGGCAAGGTAATTCTCTTCAAATGATGTTTAAGTAAGAAATGTGTGTATGAATGTCGTATGTAACTTTATAGACGGTCCCTTCAGTGACAGACGTGACATAAACAGCGCGCTAACATGAAACACTGAGGTAAAACTGAACACCGCGGTTAACTGCATCTTTTGTGTTTTATTTTCAAGTTTGTGGTCTCGTGGTCATGTCGTCTGCATCGGAGGTGTATTAGAGTCTTTTCTGGTGATTGCCGTCGTCGCGGTGCAAACAACAGGTGAGCTTCCCCTTTCATCAATTTAACTAAGTTAATGTTAACGTTACTAAATTAGCCAAATTAGCCACAGGCTGCTGTTCTCCACTGACTTGCAGAACAGGTTAACTTTTTAAAGAGAGTAACGGGCTAGCAATATATTAATATAACAAGTTTTGCTAATAAATATTATAAATGTTTATTTTATTAAAAATGTAGATTTTATTACTGTACAGTAGTTGTCTTTTCTGATCATAAACTATAGTAACACTAAAAGGGTGTTGTGACACTGTCTGTTACAGGAGATTTCTCCAAGCACTAACTGGATGCTGACCATCAGATGCAGAATCATCATACAGCCAGCTGTCCATTTTACAGACATGCAGAATCAGGTAACCCAAAACATTTTTGTTTTACATTGCATTTACATTCATGCATTTTTCAGATGCTTTTATCCTAAGCAAGTTATATTGTATTTAAAGTACACATTTGAAAGGTATTTATTTCCGGGGAATGTTTTTTATTACCATGTCTTGTCACATCAAGATTGAGTTTGCATGCACATTAAAATTATTTCTATTAAACCAGCATTTAAACAGCAAAATGCAGCTGCTTCAGGTATCTTTAACTTACTGTAACCTTTAAATTCATAATAGCAATCTTACCGTCTGTCAATTTAGATTATTGTTACTGTAAAGCAACAATTAGAGATTTTTAATCATAGTAGGCTTATTATATGCACAGACTTTCTAGGAAACACACATTTAGAATGTTTATATGAACAGATTGGTTAGCATTTAGCATGGTCTGTGGCAGACTTTTGAGTGTCAGGGCAACAAAATTCAATAAACAAGAATGTAATATTAAGTGATTTAAATCATGAAGAAAGTATTGTCTTTTTGCTCCATTTAGTAAAAACGGTTCTTAACAAAGCCATGTTGTGCATCTCTGCACACAGCAGTGTTTCATTACTGAATGAATTTACCTTTTTTAAACACCTAGAATCAGTGACTTACTGACCCATTCATAAAATTCTTTATAAAAAATTTCAAGAAAAAGTTTCTTCAGTTTTTTTTCTTACTACTGCGTTCGTATGTAGTATATCATTTTTTTTTTTAAATGCATACAGCACCAAGTTTGACAGTTGAGGCAAATTCTTTAAACACTGTTTTTCTTGTGCTTGCAGGTTTGTTCAGACAGTCAACCTTTGTGGCAGCAAATGCATTGACAGTCACAGATCAGATGGACTTCTGGAAAGAGGGTGCAAACAACAAGCATCAGCCTGAATCCCATTCTGCCGTTTCTCATCAAAGAGCTTGTCAACTTTGACTCAAAACTACTAAAATGTAACACAACACAAACACATTTTTACTGTATGATTTTATTTTATTTACACTACCAGACAAAGCTTTTGAACAGTAAGATTTTAAATGTTTTTAAAGAAGGTCTCTTCTGCTCACTAAGCCTGCATTCATTTGATCCAAAGTACAGCAAACACAGTACACTTTTGAACCATTTTTATTATTTAAAATAACTGTTTTCTTTTTGAATATATTTTAAAATGTAATTTATTGCTGTGATCAAACCTTAATTTTTAGCATCATTACTGCAGTCACATGATCCTTCAGAAATCATTCTAATAATTTGATTTTCTGCTCAAAAACTATTATTATGATGTTGCTGAAATTATTATAATGCTAAAATACTTTTTTTTTTCAGGTTTCTTTGATGAATAGAAAGTTCAGATAAACAGCATTTATCTGAAACAGAAATAGTTTGTAACATTATGAATGTCTTTATTATCACTTTTGATCAATTTAAATCATCCTTGCTAAATAATATCTTTCTATTCATCAAAGAATCCTGAAAAATCTAAAAATTAAATAATGTTTATCAGCATACTAGAATGATTTCTGAAGGATCATGTGATACTGAAGACGAGTAATGATGCTGAAAATTCAGCTTTGATCAAAGGAATAAATTAAATTTGGATCAAATTAATGCAGGCTTGGTAAGCAGAAGAGAATTCTTTAAAAAAAATCTTAGTGTTCAAAAACTTATGACTGGTAGTGTACTTACTTATGTTTGCTTTTCTGTATGTGTATGTTTGCCATGATACAAAGTCTCTGTACTTTTAAAAAGAAAATGTTCAACAATTAAAAAGAATATTATCAGAACTAATGCTTATGAGTTATTGTGATTTTTATGGGGTTGGGGTGGTAAAAATCTTGAATTACAGTGCTGTAGGTTAATTGGATTGTTTTTACAGGTAAAAAATGTTTAAAATAAATGAAAATAAACTCTATAGTACTGATACTGTAATTGAAAATACAGTAAAAATACTGTAATTGAAGATACAGTAAAAACACTGTAAATTAAATAACAGTAAAAATAATGTAAATGAAATTACAGTAAAAATACTGTAAATGAAATTACAGTAAAAATACTGTAAATGAAATTACAGTAAAGACCTTTTAGTACTGTAAATGCACTTACAGTATTAATACTGTAAACATTTTTACAGTAACTTACTGGCATCCAGCTGCCAGTAAGTTACTGTAAAATTTACAGCAAACTTTTTACAGTGTAGAATCTAGACGCGCCCCTAGCGGCAGCAAATTACATTTGCTTCTAAGGTCAGTCTAGTTACTCTCAATTCACTTAAATTTCCGAAAAATCCAAGATGTACCGGGCCAATCACGAGTCGGTGGGCGGGCTTAACATGATGACGTCTGACCTGCGACCATAAGTTCAGTCAGACATGAATTCCTGGTTCCGTGAATTAAGCGTGGAAAACTGAACAGTATTTATATATTTTATATATATATTACTTTTGATACACAGCCACGTCCATGTGTCCTGAGCAGGAGCTCGTTACATCTGAACGCGCTGTGGTGTAGAATATGCAAACACCGGAAGCGATCTGTGGCGTGTATACGACACTCATTGTTTACACAGCACAAGAGATTGTGGATATAGCGGCTATTCAAAATGGTAATTACTTGCGCTTGTCCTGGTTGTTCAAACCCATTTAAAGCTGAAAAAGATTACGTTTGCTTGCGCAAACTCATCCTGGACTTTTTTTTTACATATTTCCCCTTTCGGTGTTTGCGTATACTACATCAAAGCGCGTTCACATGTGACGAGTCGAATCATAGATATGCTAAACTCGTGCTCATGACAGATGGACGTGGGTGTGTATCAAAGGTAAAAAGAAAATTATATAAATACTGTTCATTTTCTTGCAAAAACCGATCGTTTCGTGTCTTAGGACATCAATGTATCGTCACGAGCCGCAGGGTGTAATTTGGATTTGTCTGTGCATGTTTTTGTTTACTTTTAAAGGTTTAGTGCCCATCTATGTCTATTATTTAGCTGACAGACTGCACAGTGCACTGATTTTTGTTAAAAATCTTCGTCGCTCTGACTACGTCACCTGACCGACTAAGTCTCTGATTGGTTGTAGCGCTATCCTATTGCATGGCGAGGAGTTTGAAAGACAACCGTTTATCCCACCCCTCCGGTTGAGCCCTGTCTATGGAGAGTGCCCAGACCCTACATTTATGTGGGTCTGGCTTGCCAGGCTAATTATTCCAAGCATACGACATTTAATTTATAGCAGACAACCATTCTACTGGCCATGTGAGCAGTGCATTTCTGGGTTTATATGATCACACATCTTGCTTCCCCACTGCAAATAAATTGAATATCACTGAGGTGCCATGTAAAAATATTTTTACATACTGTATGTTGCTATCGTCTGAATAGAGCTTCTCTGACAGAGTTGACTTGGTGATACGTAAATATAATTGTAAAAGGTCCCAGTGTCATTTTTTGTGCAATCACTTAATGTTCTCATAGGCTATTGCAGAGAATTTAAGACTTGTAATTCGAAAAATAGCAAATGTTTTTTTGTTTTGTGCTGTTAATGTTGTATCAGTCAATGTCTGTTGTACAGATTGTTTGTGTAAGAACAAAATGAAAAATGTTGATTGAAAATGATGTTTACGGGTCCAATATTAAAATAAAATAATCAAGTTTAATTATGTCATTTATTTCTTTTTTTATTCAATTACAAATAAATCCAGTGAATTAAATCCATGTAAAAACAGAAACATTTCACAACAAAAAGGTATAGCAAAGATGCATCATTAAACTGCTGTAGTTTTAACTGGTTGATATCATCATTCCTAGAGGTTTTTAAGTTCTTTATTTCTTTAAGACACTAGTCAACAAATTTGAACGTGCTCCCTTTAAACCAAGGCCATAGGTTGCCTTGCCAAATATCTTCTCAAAGCCAGTTTCTTGGAGTCTTCAAAATTGTTCCTGCAATTGAAATGCATAAAGAATTTGGTTTCAGTTTACACTGGTAGTCATAAAAAAAAAATAAAAAAAAGAAAGTAAAAAAAAAAAAATACCTGAAGGCTTTAGTGGATATTGAATCATGGCCACCCTCATTTTCTTATATTTCCTGGACCACTTTCTTTTGTTGAGCAAACTTCCATACCAGGAAGATTACATCCAGCACCAGCTCACTGCACAGCATCTGAAATATAGCAACGTATACAAACAAAATTACTAGTAAAATCATAAGATCAAAGATAAAACTCATTTAAAACTCCCTCACAATTCCTAAAGCCTACTGTAGTCTGTTTGGCCTCAGCTACAACTACAATGATTGAGGACAGATCAGAGTATATGTTTGAGGGACAGCCAATAAAGTCCATAGGTTGGCATTAAGCAAACCTACCAGGTAATTGGTAACAGGAAGTAGACTGGAGTTACTACACCTAATTCATAGAAAACATTAAAATAGAGAAAGAACTTGGAAAAGGTAAATACTTTGGCAATAAAATCAAATGCAATAATGCTGTACAAATACAAATATTAACTATGTGGCAAACATATGAATCGTAACAGAAACTTTTTTCTTTTTTTTTTTTACCTCATCAGGAAGCTGCTGATACAAAGTGAATATGGCCAAAGTTTTTGTTTCTTTCCTATTCTGGTCTTGCTGTCCTGAGAAAAAACAAAACAAAAAAAACATAATGTATTGTTACTGTCACGCATCAGTCGGTCTCAGTCAGTCCCAGCTCATCACTAATCACCGTCACCTGCATGCCATGAATCACGCGCACCTGCAAACAATCTCAAGGCACTATAAGAGCCCTCAGAAGACACCACTCTTGGTCCAGGCTCGTTGCTGCGAAAGCGGACTCACTCTACTCTCCTCATCGGATTCTAGAGGTGATCTAAAATACTTACCTGTTGTTACTGTCACGTGAGATAGAGGGAGGTCTGGGTCCAAATGCAGGGTAAGAAGGTTTTTAATGAGAACAACTACTAAACAAACAAAAAGGCCAACACGGCACAACACGACTATAATCAAAGATCAAAAATAAACAGAACTGAAGCACAATCTAGAGCCGGATCAAAACATAGAGAACACACACACACACACACACACGAAGACAATGCAGCCAGAATGAGTAGTGGGAAATGAGAGTTCTTATAGACCAGATAATTGTGACCAGGTGAGAGGTAAATGATTGCTAATGACAAACAGGAGTGTACAATTTGGGGAAGTGCTGTGGAGGGAAGGGAAAACAGCGACCTCAGGTGGCTGAGGGAAACCCCACAGCCCAGATCATGACACTACCCCCTCCCTACGGAACGGCTCCCAGACGTTCCACAAGTCTGGAGGGTGGAGGAACGGGGGAAGGCAAATCAGGGGGAGGGACGGCGGGCCAGGCCCGTGCAGCGCAGTCACCGCCGCGTCAGGAACAGAGAGCGCGGTTGCCTCCGCGTCCAAAACAGAGAGCGCGGTTGCCTCCGCGTCCAGAACAGAGAGCGCAGTCGCCTCCGCGTCAGGCGCAGAGATAGCGGTCACCGCTGCGTCAGGAACAGAGAGAGCGGTCACCGCCGCGTCCGGAACAGCGAGAGCGGTCACCGCCGCGTCCGGAACAGCGAGAGCGGTCACCGCCGCGTCCGGAACAGCGAGAGCGGTCACCGCCGCGTCCGGAACAGCGAGAGCGGTCACCGCCGCGTCCGGAACAGCGAGAGCGGTCACCGCCGCGTCAGGAACAGAGAGCGCGGTCACCGCCGCGTCAGGAACAGAGAGCGCGGTCACCGCCGCGTCCGGAACAGCGAGAGCGGTCACCGCCGCGTCAGGAACAGAGAGAGCGGTCACCGCCGCGTCCGGAACAGCGAGAGCGGTCACCGCCGCGTCAGGAACAGCGAGAGCGGTCACCGCCGCGTCAGGAACAGCGAGAGCGGTCACCGCCGCGTCCGGAACAGAGAGCGAGGTCACCGCCGCGTCCGGAACAGAGAGCGCGGTCACCGCCGCGTCCGGAACAGAGAGCGCGGTCACCGCCGCGACCGGAACAGAGAGAGCGGTCACCGCCGCGTCCGGAACAGAGAGAGCGGTCACCGCCGCGTCCGGAACAGAGAGCGAGGTCACCGCCGCGTCCGGAACAGAGAGCGCGGTCACCGCCGCGTCCGGAACAGAGAGCGCGGTCACCGCCGCGTCCGGAACAGAGAGCGCGGTCACCGCCGCGACCGGAACAGAGAGAGCGGTCACCGCCGCGTCCGGAACAGAGAGAGCGGTCACCGCCGCGTCCGGAACAGAGAGCGAGGTCACCGCCGCGTCCGGAACAGAGAGCGCGGTCACCGCCGCGTCCGGAACAGAGAGCGCGGTCACCGCCGCGTCCGGAACAGAGAGAGCGGTCACCGCCGCGTCCGGAACAGAGAGCGCGGTCACCGCCACGTCAGGAACAGAGAGAGCGGTCACCGCCGCGTCCGGAACAGCGAGAGCGGTCACCGCCGCGTCAGGAACAGAGAGAGCGGTCACCGCCACGTCAGGAACAGAGAGAGCGGTCACCGCCGCGTCCGGAACAGAGAGCGCGGTCACCGCCGCGTCCGGAACAGAGAGCGCGGTCACCGCCGCGTCCGGAACAGAGAGAGCGGTCACCGCCGCGTCCGGAACAGAGAGCGCGGTCACCGCCGCGTCCGGAACAGAGAGCGCGGTCACCGCCGCGTCCGGAACAGAGAGAGCGGTCACCGCCGCGTCCGGAACAGAGAGCGAGGTCACCGCCGCGTCCGGAACAGAGAGCGCGGTCACCGCCGCGTCCGGAACAGAGAGCGCGGTCATCGCCGCGTCAGGAACAGAGAGCGCGGTCACCGCCGCCGTCTTGGGAACATTAACAGCGGACGCCGCCGCATTAGGAACAGGAATAGCGATCGCCGCCGCTTCGGGGACCGAGATAGTGGACGCCGCCACCTTCCCGTGAAACAGCGTCTCTATCCCCGCCGCAAAGCAGGGGCGCATCCGCGCAGCCTCGGCGCTACGGGCATCCATCGCCGCCAGGCAGGCGTAGATGCATTCAAAACGAGCGGCCGACGCCGCCTCGAAGGACATCCCCGCCGTCTCGGGAACAGAACGGGGGGACGCCCGCTGGACCCATATTTGCTGGCTGCATTCTGTCACGTGAGATAGAGGGAGGTCTGGGTCCAAATGCAGGGTAAGAAGGTTTTTAATGAGAACAACAACTAAACAAACAAAAAGGCCAACACGGCACAACACGACTATAATCAAAGATCAAAAATAAACAGAACTGAAGCACAATCTAGAGCCGGATCAAAACATAGAGAACACACACACACACGAAGACAATGCAGCCAGAATGAGTAGTGGGAAATGAGAGTTCTTATAGACCAGATAATTGTGACCAGGTGAGAGGTAAATGATTGCTAATGACAAACAGGAGTGTACAATTTGGGGAAGTGCTGTGGAGGGAAGGGAAAACAGCGACCTCAGGTGGCTGAGGGAAACCCCACAGCCCAGATCATGACAGTTACTTACCTGTCTTGCCTTGCATTCCAGTCAGTCTGTCTCGTCAGTCGATCACCATCTCCAGTGAGTGTGTGCCATAAGCCGAACGTCCAGTCTGTCTCTTCAACGCCCTCCGATCATCGTTCCTGCAAAAGGATAGGAACTCCACATCATTCATTCATCGAATATTCAACCATCATCAAATATCTGGACAGTTAAACTTACCCGGTCTTGCACGCCATCTTCTTCACTTGCTCCGCTGAAATCAAATAAACATTACCTGTTGTTTCACTCACCAGTTTGTCAGTCTGCTTCCCTAACAGTTACAGAGCATTATTCTTATTAATTGCAGGCAAGATATATACCCACACGGAAATAACCTATATAAACATATATGTTTTAATATATATGTACACATATATGTGCAAATATGTACATATAATATAGGAAAACAGCCAGTTTTATATATGTCACATATATTACAAACCTATATCAAAACCTATATTAAAACATATGTGTTTATATAGGTTATTTCTGTGTGGGCAATTTCACGTGTTTGCACATAAGTTTTTTGCATTTTTTTTAGTTAGTTCTAAGTTATTGCCTTGATAATAGAAAATATGAGGTAAGTATCATGTATGACAGTTGCCAAAGTGAGATATGAGCTAAAATTACCAGATCCTGCCGTGAGCTATATAGGAAACATATCTTGTATGTACATATAGGGCTTATATGTGGATATAAAGAAGCAATACAGGAGACCTATATGGCCTCTGTATATGCACATATATGCACCTCAATTTTGCCTATATGTGGCATATATACACATATATGCAGCATATATATATTATCATATATGTGCATATATATACTGCATATATAGGTTTCATAATATTTTTTTCTTAGAACACTGTATTCTTAGAGTCCAGCTCAAATCCTGTTTAAACAAACCTGTCTGTAATTATCAAGTGCTCTTGAAGATCTTAATTAGCTGGTTAATGTTTGTTTGATTAAGTCTGAACCTGATTTTGTAGGAAGGCAGATCTCCAGGAACAGGATTGGTTTAAACCAGGTGTTTTAAAAATGTTTCTTAAGGTAATCCAAGGAAACCAAGGAATAAGGAAAACATTTAAATGTACAAAGCTGGGACTTGGGAGGCTCTAGGAAAAAAATGGAATTTCTTGAGGTGGTTTTTGGCTTGTTTGATTAAGGGTTAATGCAAATAATGCACGATGGAAATGCATTTGAAATGGGGATGGCATAACCTGACTAACCAGCGGACCAATCCTGTTGCACAGCATCTGAAATGTTTTTAAGGTCAGTTTTAGTCATACAGAAATACTTTGATGTGAGTACACTACAAATAACTGTAATATGAACCTATTGATTACTCCTGTCCTGAGAGCAGTGTGTAGTTCATTAAAAATGACAGTAATACGAACCTATTCAGTACTCCTGCCCTGAGAGCAGCGCAGTTCAGTAAAAACACTAAATAATAGTGTTTGATTCTCGCTGCCAGCCTCGACCTTTCTGCATGTTTTTTGACTACGATTTCTGCCTGCCCCTTTGTGTTTGTTTGCCTGAATAAAATGCTGCAAATGGATCCGCACGTCTCAGTCTGTCCCTGTGACAGCAGCGCAGTTTCGTAAAAATATCAGTAATTTTAATATTGATTACTTCTGCCCTGAGAGCAGCGTATAGTTCAGTGAAAATATCAGTAATTTTAATATTGATTACTCCTGCCCTGAGAGCAGCACAGTTCAATAAAAATATCAGTAATTTTAATATTGATTACTTCTGCCCTGAGAGCAGCTGCAGTTCAGTGAAAATATCAGTAATTTTAATATTGATTTCTCCTGCCCTGAGAGTAGCGCAGTTCAGTAAAAAACACTAAAACGAACTTATAGCATAAACTCCTGAGAGTGGCGCTAATGCTAACGCAAACTGATGAAACATAACAGAGATTTGAGTTTTGTTTTCACTCATATTGGTGTCAGCATATGAAAAGCATGTTTTACTACATTTACCCCATAAGCAGCAGCTTTGGTGCGATCGACTGATGAAGCATTCAAATGAAAATGCATAGGATATGATCGTATTGTTCGCTAGTTATCTTAGTAAACGACACATATGTTGATTTTTTTTATAAATACATGGAAAATTCACTTACCTTACAATAAATGTCTCACACTAAGCGTTATTAACGTCCAAATTTCCTGACCCCGCCTCTTCTTCAATTTCATTGGTTGAATCTGTAAACCAATCATTTTCCTTTCTGCCCTCAGAACATGTTTGAGTAAAGCCGAGTTCTCTTACGAGAGGTCTCTCGTACTGCGTAAGCGTAAGCTTACGCTTGGGGAAAATCCTTTCCGCGAGAGATATTGAAGCCAAAAAATTATCCTTAATTTTGTATTAATGTAAAACGCGTTGCCGCAGTGAGCAGACATAGGCGAGGCGTATTGCGTGCCTATTGGCTGCTCTGCAGCAACTGCAGCACCTATCGAGCGAGGCTTGGCGCGAAACCAGCTCCAATGAGGGCATTTCGCGCCTAATACGTCATCTCCCGCCGAAAGTGGCGTGATCCAAGCCTATAAATATCGCTCGAAGGCAGCTACACTCTGATTTTTTCATCCTTCAAGCGAAGCTCACGCATCGCTGGAGCCGGAGAAGAAGCCGCCGTCGACTGCAAGCATCTCAGCGGGACGAGCCATTGGAACTGCTGGCCACGCCGCCTTCCGTGCCTTCCTGCTGCGCTTTCCGGCGCCTATATCCTTTATAATCCTTTATAATCTACAGTGTGTGTCGCCGCTGCGATACACACTGTTTCTCTAAGAGAGCAAAGTGTCTTTTTAAAGATGCTTTCATACGGCTCGTGCAGATGCCAATGGCGACTCTGAGGACTTGCCTTGCCTTCTTCACTGAGACTGCTCCCCCGACCGCGCGGTGTCGCGCCGTAAAAAGCGCTGTGCCCAGCGGGCCCCGGACCCTTCCTCCAGCCGACAAAGCTCGCCGGTTCGCCCGCCTGCTTCATCGACCTCGTCAGCCTCTGTTCCGGACGTAAAGCGGCCGCTGTATGCCACCGCTTCCATCGACACCGCTGACGAGGGGGGCCATGAAGGAGGAAGAGGATTTCCGTTTCCCGCCAAAGCGGGAACGCGCATGCTGCTCAGAAGAGGCGATAGCAGCCCACTTATGTCTGCCCTCCGCTGGACGGCGTGCTAAGTCGGCCCTCCCCTCTAAAGCTTGCCGTCAGACGTCAAACCTGCTTCGCCGCGCTCTCGCCGCCGCCTAGCCGCGTCAGCGCTGCGTAACATGGTCTCTCACCGTTGCTGAGAGGCACCCGTGGTTAACGATTTCTGACGTTTTTCTCGTCTGGCCGCCGCCCCGCCAGACGCGGCCCGCGGCCCAGGATTGAGTTGAAACCTGAGCCTCCGAAATCGTCCTAGCACATCTGGGAAAACGACAGTGTAGGAGTCCCGCGGTTGCCGGACCCCCACCAAAGTTATTCGCTCGTCCAGTTCCAGGAAATGTGACTTCCAGTGTTTTCTGCAGCCAACAAACCGGCTCCGTCGCCCGTTTGCCTGCACACAAAAGTCGTTCCCACGGCTACACAGATATACCCCCAATAAAGTGTATTATCTGGTGTCCCGGCCACGGCCGATGGTGTTTCATGTGTCGTATGAATATGCCCACTAACCCAGTGCTCATCTCTACACACAAACACAGCGCACATAAAATCGACTCAGATCGATTGCGCGTCACACGTGGTAAATGTGCCCGCTTCACAGTGCCCACAGACACCACATTATGCACTGTTGGTTTCTGTAAAAACGAAACCAACAGTGCATTAACTCTATGCTTTGGGATGTTAACCCTCTGGGGTTCTTCCCCGACCAGTCACACTCAGGGCCCTCACGGTCAAAAGTGACCGGAGCCCTGAAATCATTATTTCCTTTTTTTCAGTAAAATCAATCAAATGTATTTTTGTTCAATAATATTTTTTCTTTTTTTCTGTCGTGTTTTGACAGAATTTTATGATAATAATTAATATTTATGCTACAATTATGATCTATTTTTTGCCATTGAATATAATAGAATTTTTTTTAATATATATAATTTTTATTCTTTTTTAATTAATGCTGTATTTTAGTTTAAAGTAGATACCTGGCCTATAGAAAATAATTTTTTGAAGTCGGATTTGTGCCATCTGGTGGCGTAGTGAGCATAATTACCAGGCAATATCCTATTTTAACCACTAGATGGATGTAATGCTCTCTATAGAAGGATTTGTGAATTCTAGTTGTTTTTGCACATATTTGCCAATGCCTTTTCAGGTTGTGGATTTTATTATATAAAATTAGATTATCAAAGACTATTTTTTTATTATTTGCCAAGTTTTTTGTTTGTTTGATTGGTTTAACTGGTAATTTGAAGTGCCAGTTTTACTTTATAATACAGTCAAACCAGAACATTGCATTAGAAAGAGAAACAATGGAAAGCATTTTGTTACCCATTGTTTTAATTCTAACTGAATAAAAATGCCGTTCTTTCAGTCATACCATTTTTTTTTATTTTGTAACCTTTTTATAATGAACATTTTGATTTAAATAATTTTTTGTAAAATTCAATAAACAATAACTCTTATTTAGCACAGGAATTATGAACAGCAACAGCATGGGCAACAAAATAACAGCAAAAGTATAACTATCAAACATTAAATGGAAAATAGAGAAATAAAAATATTTTAAATATCATCCTAACCCTATTTACATTTTATGTGCATTCTTTTTTTACATATTCAATGAACAGTAACTCTTATTCAAAAGGCAACAGCAATTATGAACATAAATCTAAAATAACAGAAAAGTATAACAATTGTCAAATAGTAAATAAAAAAATAGAGGAAAAAAAAGTTTGTTTTAAATATCATTCTAACTATAATTACATATTATTTACATACTAATTGTGATTACAGATCAGGTTGTGACAAATCACAACAGAGTGTCTCCATATAGCACTTTGAGCAAATGATGCTTGTTTTGAAATCTTTTTTCCGTGTGTGTGTGTGTGTGTGTGTGTGTGTGTGTGTGTGTGTGTGTGTGTGTGTGTGTGTGTGTGTGTGTGTGTGTGTGTGTGTGTGTGTGACTTTTGGATTTTGGATCCAATGTCTCCCTTTTATTTGATTCATAGTCTCACATTCCTCTGTTACAGTCTCACCAATCTCATATTTCCCTGTGTGTGTGTGTGTGTGTGTGTGTGTGTGTGTGTGTGTGTGTGTGTGTCTGTGTGTCTATTTTGGAACTCTGATGGCTTACAGTCTCATGCTTTCATTGCTGTGTGCTTTATTTCTTACATTGATTGCTTCTATTTCACACATTTCCCAAAATTAGCTTTTGAAATGACACACATTCATTTGTGTGTGCGTGTGTTTTTGTGTGTATAAGTGTGTGTGTGTGTGAGTGTATTGTAGTGTTTTGCACTCTTGATGTTTTAGAGAGTCACCCCTTCACAGTTGTGTGCTTTTTTTCTGGATTGTGGCTGATTTGTAGATTGTATGCACAAAAAAACTCTGTATTTTCATATTTT
The DNA here is from genome assembly GCF_049309525.1 of Garra rufa. Taxonomy (NCBI): domain Eukaryota; kingdom Metazoa; phylum Chordata; class Actinopteri; order Cypriniformes; family Cyprinidae; genus Garra; species Garra rufa. Next base: position 20,730,652 of record NC_133368.1, read on the forward strand.
TGCCAATTTCCCATTCATTTCCTATGGCCGGTCATTTTGACCCGAAGACCCCGAGTGTGACTATTTTTTTTACGACCACTTAGACTTTTCCAATCCTGTCCCCAATTTTTTTGTGTGTTCATATACCAAGTACCATAAAAGTCACCAGGTTTCATACCATTCCGATGAAGCTACGATTTTTAAAAAATTTTTATTTAAAAAATTCCGGTCAAAAGTGACCGAAGAACCCCAGAGGGTTAAATGTGCCCGCTTCACAGTGCTCACAGACACCTCATTATGCACGTCAACCGGTTTCTGTTAAAACGAAACCAACAGTGCATCCGCTCTATGCAGGCGAACGTTGTTTTGGAGTGTTAAATGTGCCCGCTTCACAGTGCTCACAGACACCTCATTATGCACGTCAACCGGTTTCTGTAAAAACGAAACCAGGAGTGCGTTCGCTCTATGCAGGCGAACGCTGTTTGGAGTGTTGAACGCCGGTGCGCGAGTCCCGCGGCTGCCAGACTCCCACCGAAAGTATTCGCTCGCTCAGCTCCAAGAAATGTGGCTGTTCCAGCGTTATCCGCAGTCATCAAGCCGGCGCTGCAGCCTGCTTGTCTGCACTCAAGAGCCGTTCTCACGGCTACCCAATTAAATCCTCAAAGGAGTGTATTTTCGGGTGTTCCGGCCATAGCCGAAGGTGTTTTGTGTGTAGCTCGCATGCACATACACATGAGCACATCCTGTCATACAAAACCCGCGCACATAAAGTCGACCCGAATCGGCTGCGCTTCACATGTGATAAATGTGCCCACCCCAGAGTGCCCACACATATCACATCAGGCAGGTCTTACGGTTTCTGTAAAAACGAACCGGACGACGCCCCGTCTACACGGCTAAAGGCTGCGCTGAGTGTGTTGAATGTGCCCGTTACTACGCAAGCACATATACACACAAAGATAGCAGTCCCCGCGGTCAGTGTACCCCGAGCCTCGAATGTCACAGTCACTCGTGCGTCACAACGCACCGAAGCGACTCCGTTATTGACAGATCGGAGCGCGCTTCGCACCTACCCCCTTGCGTTACAGGTAAATGCATGGGAAAAGCTCCCAGGGGTTTCACAATGGGTGCTGGACATTATTAAAGGAGGCTATTCGCTACAGTTTCACCGACTTCGCATGTGGTATATGTGCCCACCTCAGAGTGCCCACACATATTACATCAGGCAGGTCTTACGGTTTCTGTAAACCGGACGACGCCCAGTCTACGCGGCTTAAAGCTGCATCGAGTGTGTTAAATGTGCCGTTACCACGCAACCACACATACACACAGAGAAAGCAGTCCCCGCGGTCAGCGTACCCCGAGCCTTGCATGTCACAGACACCGAAGCGGCTCCGTTAGTAACAGATCGGAGCGCGCTTCGCACCCACCCCCTCGCATTACATGATAGATGCATGGGAAAAACTCCCAGGGGTCTCAAAATGGGTGCTGGACATTATAAAGAGAGGCTATTCGCTCCAGTTTCGACGACGCCCTCGCCGTTACACGGCGCGCGTCGAGACCACGATAAAGGCAGATGCAGCACACCTGCTACGAGCCGAAGTGACCACTAGATCTAAGGCAACTGAACAAAGCGCTAGTGAAGCGAAAGTTCAGAATGCTCACAACCAAGAAAATCCTCGCACAAGTGTGCCGAGGAGACTGGTTTGTGTCAGTGGATCTGAAAGACGCGTATTTTCAAATACAGATAGCGTCGCGTCACAGGCGATTTTTGAGATTCGCCTTCGAGGGCCAAGCTTATCAGTACACAGTCCTGCCATTCGGTTTGTCCCTAGCACCCCGTACATTTACAAAGTGCATGGACGCAGCGCTCGCCCCGCTCAGACAGAAAGGCGTGCGAATACTGAATTATTTGGACGAATGGCTGATTTTAGCGCAATCTCACTCAATGCTCAGGGAACACACGACCATGTTACTCGATCACCTCGAGAACTTGGGTTTGAAAGTCAATTGGGAGAAAAGCTCGCTGAACCCCAGCCAGAATATCTCCTTCCTGGGCATAGAAGTGGACTCGCTGGCAATGACAGCGAAGCTTTCGTCAGTGCGCGCGCTGAACGTTCAGAGCGCAGTGAGCGCGCTCTGCCGCAGCAAGTCTGCCCCGCTCAAGACCTTTCAAAGAGTGTTAGGTCTTATGGCCTCAGCATCATCAGTTCTACAGTTAGGGATGCTCTGCATGCGCCCACTGCAGTTCTGGCTGAGAGCGCGAGTGCCGCGCCGAGCGTGGGCGTCCGGTCGACTCCGTCTCACGATCAATCAGAGATGCGTTACAGCCCTGATGCCGTGGAGAACAGCCGGCTGGTACCAAACAGGTGTCACTCTAGAGAGACCCTCGAAGGTGAAAGTAGTGTCCACGGACGCGTCCACCTCGGGATGGGGAGCGCTGCTAGACGGCAGACCGTCGTTCGGCCAGTGGTCAGAACGCGAGAAATCGCTGCATATCAACTGCCTCGAAATGATGGCAGTGGAGAATGCGCTGACATATTTTCTTCCCTTATTGAAGGGAAGTCATGTATTAGTCCGCTCCGACAACATATCGGTAGTGGCTTACATAAATCGCCAGGGCGGTCTCAGGTCCAGAAAACTACATGCACTTGTAGAACGCCTTCTGGTATGGGCTCATCGCAACCTGCGCTCGCTGAGGGCAGCGCACGTGCGGGGGACCCTAAATGTAGGACCAGACAGACTGTCCAGGAACAATGTTCCGGCGGGCGAATGGTCGCTGCACCCTCAGACGGTGCAACTATTATGGAAAACATTCGGCAGAGCGGAGATAGATCTATTTGCATCTCAGGACAACGCTCATTGTCTAGAATTCTTTTCCAAAGCCAAGGACGCGCTAGCCCATGCGCGGCCCCGCCGTCCTCTTTATGCTTTTCCCCCAGTCTCTCTCCTACCTCAGGTGATAGAGAGGGTGAAGGAGGAAGGGTGTGCAATACTGCTAATAGCGCCGTTTTGGGGGAACCAGCCTTGGTTCCCAGCGCTGATGCAGATGACGAGCATCTCACCGTGGCCAATACCTGTGAGGAGAGACCTCCTCTCGCAGGCGGGCGGCGCGATTTGGCACCCTCACCCCGAGCTGTGGTCCCTTCATGTATGGGTCACCAGGGAATATATGATGAACTCCCCACAGGAGTGATATCAACGATCGCACAAGCTAGAGCTCCATCTACTAGACGGCTCTATGCCTCGAAGTGGTCGATATTTGCGGACTGGTGCACAGCCCGCGGATCTTCACCCACAGACTGTGGAGTGACAGATGTACTTTCCTTCCTACAAGAGCTGCTGGACAAGGGCAGGTCCCCGTCCACGCTCAAAGTTTATGTGGCGGCCATAGCAGCGTTCTCGAGGACAACGCTAGGTCAGTCAATAGGGAGGAACGATTTAATCATACGCTTCCTTAGAGGAGCTAAGAGATTAAATCCACCCAGACCGCCTTCAGTCCCAACGTGGGACCTTTCTGTGGTGCTGGACGCTATGAAGGGCGGACCATTCGAACCACTACAGGCGGCTGAATTAAAATATCTGTCTCTTAAGGCTATATTCCTCCTAGCGCTCGCTTCAGTAAAGCGCGTAGGAGACTTGCACGCGCTCTGCGTGGGCGCGACATGCATGGAGTTTGGACCTAACAACTCTAAAGTTATACTCAAACCCAAGCATGGATATGTGCCAAAGTCTATTAACACACCGTTTCGAGCACAGGTCATCGCACTGTCTGCTCTGCCGGTTGTGGATGAAGAGGCTGACGCGAGACTCTTATGTCCAGTGAGAGCGCTAAGAGTCTATGTGTCTCGCACGTCTGCTTTTAGACAGACAGAACAGCTGTTTGTCTCGTTTTACGGGCATTCTAAAGGAATGGCTGCGTCAAAACAGACTTTATCCAGATGGATAGTGGATGCTATTGCACTGGCGTACGAGTCCAAGAGCATGCAATGCCCGCTGGGTGTCAGAGCACATTCCACAAGGGGCGTGGCCTCGTCGTGAGCTTGGTCGAGTGGGATTAACTTGCAAGACAGTTGTACGGCGGCAGGCTGGGCCTCTCCGTCTACATTCATAAGATTCTACAACTTGGAGGTTCCCGCCCTACAGGCCAAGTTGCTATCGGTCTAGATATTAACAGATATCTAGACCCATGTTCCAAGTTTATCCAGGTCGTTTACCTGCCCGGATACACCAGGAGCCAGTGTTTCTAGGGTCCTAATCCCCTTATACGTTCAAGCACGTTCAAGCACTATATGAACCCCGGGCTATCGCCCTCGGGTCTATGGTATCAGATCTTGGCATGCACGGCGTTTTACATGGGGTCCCCAAGCGTAAGCTTACGCTTACGCAGTACGAGAGACCTCTCGTAAGAGAACGTACTCGGTTACTAACGTAACCTCGGTTCTCTCAGAGAGGGAACGAGTACTGCGTACCTTGCCGTGCAAGCGCGTGCTCTGGGCGCTTTTATGATGAAAAAACCAGAGTGTAGCTGCCTTCGAGCGATATTTATAGGCTTGGATCACGCCACTTTCGGCGGGAGATGACGTATTAGGCGCGAAATGCCCTCATTGGAGCTGGTTTCGCGCCAAGCCTCGCTCGATAGGTGCTGCAGTTGCTGCAGAGCAGCCAATAGGCACGCAATACGCCTCGCCTATGTCTGCTCACTGCGGCAACGCGTTTTACATTAATACAAAATTAAGGATAATTTTTTGGCTTCAATATCTCTCGCGGAAAGGATTTTCCCCAAGCGTAAGCTTACGCTTACGCAGTACTCGTTCCCTCTCTGAGAGAACCGAGGTTACGTTAGTAACCGAGTACGTTCAGACTGCATGATTTTATGGGGTTATTTTTGTTTCTTTATTATTCAAACAAACATACTGTGTTTGAGAGTAAAACTAATTATTTTGTAATTAAAAAAATAAAAGTTTGCAAAAAAACTCTTCTTAAATCTCAAAAATAAAGAAATTGATAACAAAATTATTTGCAGTGCGTGTACATTTTTTTTTACAATCTTTATTTTTCTTTGTGCACTTCAAACGCTTTTCATTGCGAAACCACAAAAGTTGCTCTCTTTTCTGCTGTCTTTTTTTGCGGGTCTAAATTTTTTGTTTGCGAGTTGAAAAGTTTTGCTTGCGAGTAAAGATGAATCTCAGTGGGCAGGCTCTCTACCTACCAGGATGAAAGGCCTTTTTCTATTGGTCACTCTCGATTGAAGTGACCACGCCCACTACGTTTCCCCGTGCTGCCGCAGTGAGTCTGACTGAGGAGCGAATGAGTGAGGTTCTATCACTCCAAATTCATGGATACCAAAGACGTCACTTCCGCTATGCTCGCCGCCATATTTGTGTCCGATATGACAACAGACACAGCGCATCTAAATGAGATTTAATAATAAATTGAAATAAGAAATTACTTTTTACTACTACTTCCCACACTGTGTATCTGACTTGATTGTATGTTTAGGACAAAAAGTGTACATCTTTGTGAATGTAGTCGCTCGATGAAGGCTTTAAGACCTTGAAGAATCCTCTGCCGGGTGGTCACTAACTTACTTCACAGCGAACGGGACTCGCGCTGACGGCACTTATCCCCTTACAGTCCGCGCTTAGATTTCGGCAAATTAGTTTTGGCAAATGCAGAGAAATGTGATTATTGAGCATAAGACCAACATCCAGCAAGCCAAGAAAACATCAAATTTACCTAATGGAAGACGTCTTTCACGTCTTGTGTATTCCTAAACCTGGATCTCATTATTGAAGCACAAATTCAAGCACCAAAAGCATGAGATTTCTTTATTTAAAATATGCATTTTTATTCATTCAAGCTATATGGCTGCAATAACATTTTAGTTTAATTTAGTTTAGTTTATTACACCACTTGTGCAGCCAGTTCACAATGGTACCATTTACTCGGGATGATGGTTTGTGTGTAACTTGTGTGCCATTTTTGTATGACAAATAATTTTAAGAGTAACTGTACATAAATAGTTTCAGCAAAACAAATATGATTATTTTTGAGAACCTTTTTACATGTATATACTTTACTGCAGGCGTTGTAATGACGAACGCTATGTAGTACAATAGTTTAGCGTTTATTATTTAATTTTCATAATTCACTAAACACCGTATATTCTAAAACACTTTCAACTATAAAACACTCTTGCTCTTAAGCCAAATACACACTGAAACAAATAATTTACTGCATCTGGATGTACTGTAAGTCACTATTCTCTACATTAGCACTGTTTTGAACGTGCTGTTCGAATGCTTTCTTGTTTACTAAATCTTTGGACTTACGAATTGATCGGTTCAAAATGATGTAATTGCAAAAAAAATGCTTCTTTTCATTTTAAGGCATTATTTTCATATTAATGTATTGATTCACAATCTTAGTCAATAATTAATTATTATTCCACTACTCTTATTGTGCCGAAAAAAACACCCTTGCTGTGAAAAGCACCTGCGTGAATGACACCGGTACGCTAAAGGCTATATGCATACCGACCCACTTCAAGCACTGCTGAGAACGAATAAAACTGTAGTTAGGTTTTTTTCTGATGACTGTTGTTACAGCGTACAGAACAACAGATCCCGGCAATAGAGTCTGGCTGCAGACATGCACTCTCAGCGGCGCATGCGCACTCAGACACATGCACTCTCAGCCGCGCATGCGCAATTAGACACATGCACTCTCAGCCGCGCATGCGCAATTAGACACATGCACTCTCAGCCGCACATGCGCAATTAGACACTTGACATGCACTCTCAACGTGATACACAGGATTCAACGGCCGCACAGGAATTGTAAGTATATTTATTTGTACAAGATTAAGTAAAGTAAAATTGTTGTTTTTAATTCTTAGGTAAATGTTCTTAAAATGATCTTTACATTTATCTGATATTTCAGGCACACACAGGCACCTCGACGTAATGGACGTATTTTAAAACGGATTAGAGGAATCAACGACCGCTAAAGGATTATTGTAAGTGTTTTTATTTCATTCGCACAAGAATAAAGAGATGTGAAAGTGCTTTTTCAATTATAAGGTGAACGACCGTTATCAAAAAACTATCCTGATATCTATCACATATATCGCGTCTGTGGTAATTGGGTACCTATTATAATTTATACGGTAAATTAGTGAAGAACTAAGTAAATTCAGTTTTGTTTAGACGGTGAAAAAATGAGTGTTTTACTGGGCTTGACCTGCTCTAATTGTTTAGACGAGGTGCTACTCAACATTATTTAATCTGAAGATGGATTTTTTTTTTAAATAATAAAAGTAATTTTAAAGTTAACAACGGTTCTTTAAAATGAGACATGAAATACAGCTCAAAGAAATTAACAAAAATTAAAAGAATATTAAACAGAATGATTTTCATTTCTGTCCCTTCAATTTATGCTCACAGCTGCTTCAATCAGTAGTCTTAGAAGGTTTAAAGCACCTGTTACCAAAGTGCACATTCTGCACAACTTGCTGCACTTTGTATCATTGCCCCTTGTGCCATTCATTTTATCTAAATCTAATTTATCTATCCATTTTACTCTATCTATCTATCTATCTATCTATCTATCTATCTATCTATCTATCTATCTATCTATCTATCTATCTATCTATCTATCTATCTATCTATCTATCTATCTATCGTCTGTCTAATCCATCTAAATATAATCTATCATCTAAATATAATCTGTAATCTTTCTAAATATAATGTATAGTATATCTAAATCTAACGTACGAAATATTAATATTACGAAATTGTGCTTATTTCCTCCTTTTATTATATTTAAGGGTTTTCCTGGACAACCATATGGAAACGACTTTGGTGTATTAATGTTGATGGTAAGATGTACAATATGTTTGTGGTTAATTTGTGTTTTTGCTCTTAATACATACTTGTCTTTCAATTATTGTCTGCATTGTACATGTACTGAATGCCCCATTTGACTACACAGTTGTAAGTATTATTATAGTATTCACTAACACTGAGAAACTGAAACTTACAAATGCCATTACCTTTTATGTTTTGAGCAGCTGGACATGGCAGAGCTGAGGAAATGGTGGTGTGTCATGTTGATAGAGAATTTTGGACTGGAACGGTAAAGAATTGTTTTTTTGTTGTTTTTGTTTTGTTTTTTGGATTTTGAAAATTAAAAGCTTTCATGAGAGAGGAATTATGTAACATTTAATGTTCAATCTCTATTTTCCAGACATGGAAATTGTTTGCCCACTATGCTGAGGAGTCCAAAGCCTTCCTGAGAGGTGATCAGCAGCCTGTATTTTGGTTGTATAAAAGGAGGTTTGAAGAAATCTCTCAGGTAAAAGCACTTGAAGAATCATAAGGTTAAAAATAGCATGTTTTCTTGACAAACTAGGTAAACTTGTGCTGTATTTTTCTATACGTTCAGGTAATTTGTACATGTTACTTTGTAGCTCCTCAGGAAAAGTGCCAGTTACCTTAAAAGGTAGTACTAAAGGTACTGTAACAGATTCAAACTCAAAATTCTAGGTAGATGAAATGTCTCTTCACCCGTGAGTTTGCATCGGAAAAGCAGGTGGTTCAGTCTATTTGAAAAGTAGGTGTTGTTAGAGGGATTGCAGTCATTATTGTTCAGCATATTTGTATATATCCTCTTTTGCATTGTTGTTTCTTAGGTGCGTGTCTTAAGACTGCAAGTCAGTGATGCATGGAGAACTCTGGGGATGATCTTGGCTCAATTCAGCTTCCTCGTATACTGTGCATGGAGGATGAAGAAGCTGCTGAGGCCTTGGACTGGTTCATCAAGGACGATCTTGTAGAGCCACTGATATTTGTTTTTGAATTTTTGCAAGACATGCATAATTATAATTTTTAGAGCATATTATTATCGAACACTACATTTAAAAACATAGTTGTTTATTTTTTATGTAATGATTTTATAATATAATAGTAGTTATAGTAAGTAATCTTTCATTTATTTTATCTATGTATTAAAATTGTTTGACAACAACAACTTAAATAACCCACATATTGTCACAATACCATGTCATGTTATTTACTAAAGTAAACAATCACCAACAGCTGTGTGTTGAATTATTTTCCTGGTGTGTTTTGGAAGCATATTTAACATTGAACATTGAATGTGACAGCAACAGACTTTGACTTTTAATCTATGATTTAATAATTCATTATAAAATGTTAAATGTACAGTAGTCAACTTTTAAAGTGGATCAAAAAAGTACATCAAAGTTGTCCTAAGACAAAAATGTGTATTGTTTTGGTTTTAGGACATCTTTGATAAAAGATTTTGATCCACTTCAAATGTTGATTACTATATATACATATAAAATTCTCATTGTGCAATGAAGGATTATAAATGGTGTTAGTCAATGACTTAATAATTAATTTTAAAGCTTATATATACAGTAGTCAGCACTTCAATCGAAGTTGTCCTTAATCCAAAACAATAACCATTCTTGTCTTACAGGACAAATTTAACTTTTTTGATCCACTTCAAACGTTGACCACTGTATAATGTTTCAGTTTAATTTTAATATAATTTATAATTATTATAAATAAGGAACATGTGTATAAGAAAAAGTTAAGCTTTATTTAGTGATGTTTTTTGCCAATATGCACATCTTTTACACAGGCACATATGCAAAGTAATCTGACATTACTGAAGTAGATTGAGTGTTGATTATTAGTGTTTGTACTAGCATTTTATATAAATCCGAGCCATGACCAGAAACACCAGTCTTTACGGCACTCTTAAATAGCAGCATTTTCCAGTCCACCTCCAAAAAATACGTTTTCTTTTTCATGTATATTTTCAGGCGGTGTTAATAGGAAGTTATTTTATTTCGTGCTTTTAGTTTGTAAAAAGCATTTTGAAGTGTTTCTGCCTTCGACCTACTGTAAATATCGCATGCATGAATCTGAGCGCGTGCGTGAGGCTGAGTGCATTTATCTAAATGCGCATGCGCGGCTGAGAGTGCATTTGTCTAATTGCGCATGTGCGGCTGAGAGTGCATGTGTCTGAGTGCGCATGCGCCGCTGAGAGTGCATGTCTGCAGCCAGACCCTTCTCGATCCCGGGCATATTGTATCCTTGTTGTGAACATTCTGGGAGTTTTGTTGATCTTCCTCTGGTAGTTGTGGCTGCTGTGACCATAGACTGAAATAGGTAGCGCGGTCACAAAAATGGCGGCGATAAAGCACAGTGACGTCACATGGTCCCTATGGATAGAATCAATAACAACAGCTAAATCCTTCTAGAGTAGATTATTGTTTTAATAACAAGCGAAATATGTTGGCTGCGTAAATTAGACTGATTTATTAAAAATGCAAACTCATCCTCTGCCAGAAGGAGGTGCTTTAAGCACGAGAAACGAGGTTTCCCCGGTAATGGCTATAGACAAGGCAGCTCTTAATTTAAAAACGCTGCCTTATGCAGGATGAAATGAAAATGACATTTTCTAAAGACAGTCTTTCTTCAGAAATACAGTGATATAAAAACACCCACACCTCGGTTTGATTTTTAAACGTGCATTACGTTTATTCAACGAAGTCTATTGGAAAATCAGTTGGTTTTTATATCGTGGCAGGTCGCCACAAATAAATAAATGTTTGGGAAACACATACCACAGCACAATAACCTGAGACCAACTTCATTACTCATTATTAGCTGCGTTTGTAGCCCGCGACACGAACCAGACAGATAAACAAACACAGACCGGAAGTTAACTTAGGTCCAGGCTCGTGCGCCCGATGAAACCGTCACATATTTCTGCTTGAACACAGTTCAGTATATTCACGTAGTTATATTCAGCGAGTGTTTTATAATGAATGCTCTGGTGTTTTGAATACGTTTGCCAGGATTAGTGGTGTTTATGTACATATGGGCATCAGACGCTCCAAAACACCCTTTTCTTTTTTCATCTGTGAGGACCCAACCTAGCGATTTGCCAGGACCTTTCTCGCTAATCTAAACTAATCTAAAATATTAAAATAATAGCCTGACGCTTTACTATTGGGGGCTCTGGCAGCTAACGTTAGCTACACTGGCTAATTAAACCTATTCAACGGTATCACCGAACTACAGACGAGCTTAGCTAATGTCACGTATTTAAATGGGTGAGCATGAGAAGAGAGACTACATAAATTCACTTGTCACTCAGTTTAAGATGTTAAATTAGTTATCTTCCTCAGTAAACACTCTTTTGTTCGCCATGGCTGATAGAACCTCACTCATTCGCTCCTCAGTCAGACTGACTGCGGCAGCAGCGGGGAAACGTAGTGGACGTGGTCACTTCAATCGAGAGTGACCAATAGAAAAAGGCCTTTCATCCTGGTAGGTAGAGACCGCCCACTGAGATTCATCTTTACTCGCAAGCAAAACTTTTCAACTCGCAAACAAAAAATTTAGACCCGCAAAAAAAGACAGCAGAAAAGAGAGCAACTTTTGTGGTTTCGCGATGAAAAGCGTTTGAAGTGCACAAAGAAAAATAAAGATTGTAAAAAAAATTACACGCACTGCAAATAATTTTGTTATCAATTTCTTTATTTTTGAGATTTAAGAAGACTTTTTTGCAAACTTTTATTTTTTAATTACAAAATAATTAGTTTTACTCTCAAACACAGTATGTTTGTTTGAATAATAAAGAAAAAAAAATAACCCCATATGATTTTAGCCCCGATTTTGACTCGCCGACAGGTTTTGAGAAATCGCCGACAATCAGAGGGTCAGTTGCACATATGTAAGGTACTTTTATAGTTTTATTTTAATTTTGTATTAATTTAATTATCAAATCTGGCCCATTGCCTACAAAATCACTTGTCCTCAGATAGGAGATAATCATTTCAACTTGATTAAAAAAGCAAAAAGTAATCATTTAATTGAATAATATTTTTACTATATGAAAGAGTACATTGTAATATGTATCAAAAATTACAAACACTGTGTTTTGAATAATATTTACAATTATTTTTGGTTGCATAAAATGTGTCCCACATATGCGTCACCACCGTCAGATATTTATAAAAAGCAATAAAATCAGGCAACTACAAGGTCAACTGCATTTTTGAGGACCACATTATCAAATCTTCAGCTCTACTACATGCTTCAAGATCAGCCAAGCTCCTGTAAATTTGCAATTTTCTCTTAAACTTGTTCATATTTTTGGACACTGCTACTGTGGCAACCATAACATGTCAACACCCTCTCTTTTGTATAAATAATATTAGATTTGATTATGACATAAATGTATACTTTTTTTAAAACAAGTCTGAAGTTGCTAGCAACAGAGTGGAAACAAGATGGCTAATGTGAACAACTAATGCATATCATGGGAAATAGTAGGTTTTTGTCACCACCGTCAGGTTTTCTGTCTGACGGTGTTGACATATTTGAAAAATATTTTATCACAGTGCTCAGGATTGTTATTTGTTGGACCAAATAGTTAAATAAAGTTGTTAAACAAGAAGCCGTTGACTTGAGTGGTATACATTTTGGAATTTTATGTTGTAATGAGGCCACTGTCACCACCGTCAGATTAGTGTCACCACCGTCAGAGGGAGTTTTAATTTTTTTAAATAAATATGCATACAATATATTTTGTCAGTGCTGCTGAGGTATTAAAGTAATAGTCTCTTTAAATACAAAAATACGTTTGTTAAATAAAAAACATTTTTTGTTTGATTTAAGCAAAAAGTAAACGTTGTAAAACGCTAAAAAGTAAAACACCTATTTTATGAAAAAAATACAAAATGGGGAGGTGACACCAGTACATTGCTGAAAAGCTAAGACCTTGGTCTATAATAATATACATTCAGATGGTGTAATTAAACACTTTTTTTTTTTTTTTGAAAATTAAAACCTGTTTTATCCAAATTCCCAAGAATCACTGTGCTGTCAGTCGCAAATATTAAACATGCGGATCGGGTACAATATTTTCTTTCTTTTTTTTTTTTTTTTGCAGTCCGAGTTAAATCCCTTATCTAACTGAGTACTCGGGGCTCCGGACGTCTGTTTGGATATACGGTGTACATCCGAAATTGTTATTTGTGGTAGCTCCTGTAAACACCGGCTATAGAAGGTGGCCATAACTTCGCTGTACCAGTAGCTGATGGCCGGAAGTAGCTAAGGCTGTTTTGTAGAACCCGGAAGAATGTTAAAATAATGAATGAAAAAGAGAAAAAATTATGCAGCAGATAATGTAATGTTGTCTCTGTTTAACAATGTTTCAATGACTTCCAAAAAGAGAGAAAAAATTAATAAACAAGAGATAACAAGAGTTTAGTAAAAAGAGTGACACCCTCAGCCTTTGTATAGAAATACTTACGCAGCACCGTTAACTAGTTTTATGTAATTTAATGGAAAGGTAAGAAAACACAAAGTTGTAAATGTACATTCATTTTTAAAAATTAAAATATTGCCATGTTAATAATTGTGGAAATGCATTATCATATGCATAAAATATACAGTGTGCAAACGTGACTTTTATTTTGGTCTGGCGTGTAATGTCATAAAGCTGCGCCCCTTCTAGCCTGCATTTGTTGTGATTCTGCTGAAGAAAGGTTTGTGGTTTTGCGATCCGCTGTAAAACAAGAACAATAATAAGAAGAAAGGTTTGTAGTTTTTAAGTTTTTAAAATCAATGCGAACCGTTTTGTCAATAAATACGTTTTCATAAAATTACGAGTCTTATATATAACGTTGTAGTGCTTTATCCAACGTTATTTTTGTGAGTAAAGCGCGTCCTTATATTAATAACAGAAAAGGTGCGTCTCATTTCGCTCACTTAATGTGAATCAGTACATCGTTCAAGTACGAAAAAGATGTGAGAGAAGCTGGGAAGCAGAATCATCTGAACAGAATCATTCGTAAAATGATTCAGTGATTCGAATCCGTTCGTGCTGAAGACAAACGAGAACAACAAACGTGTAATGATGATAACTTTTACAACCCACAAATGTGTTTATTAAATATTATGTATGAAATAAATGAGTACCATATAAAAATCATAAATACCTAAAATTAACTTTAAATTTCTCTGGTTTAATTGTTTATATTTTGCTTTACTATCTCACTCTGACTGACTCCCTTGTCAGTGTGCTGACTTCTGAGCCAGGGAGCTAACAGAGACGATACAGAGATTTAGTTTGCATTTATTTTTGAAAATAATTTATCCACAGGACAGTGTCCAAACACACTGAAATAATGGCGTTAATTAAAGAGGAGAGTGAAGACATGACGATTGAAGAAACATTCAAAGTCAAACATGAAGATACTGAGGAACAAACAAAGATGGTGTTTATTAAAGAGGAGAATGAAGACATGAAGTTTGAAAAAGCATTCAGAGTCAAACAAGAAGATACTGAGGAACAAACAGGTTGGTTTTTATTCTCAAAACTAAAATCTCACTCATTTGATCTTTATTAAAATGTGCAGCTCTACAGAAATTAATGATATTTATGAAAAGTGTTACAGGTGTGTCATAATTAAAGAGGTCTGTCGACAGACATGTTGAGATCATACAACCAGACAAATCCTGAAGCTCAAGCCTTAGTATAATAAAGTATAATAGCCTCCCTGCTGTAAAAAAAATGGTCTTAGCTGGTTTAAGCTGGAAGTAGCTGGTTTTTGCTGGTGGTCTCGCAGCCTAACCAGCTAAGTCCAGCCTGGCCAGGCTGAAAAAGTGGCCAAAACCAGCCTGCTGACCAGCTAAAACCAGCCAACCAGGCTTGGCTGGTTTTAGCTGGATTTTTCAGCAGGGCTATTATACCGACCATGTTCAAACTGTTTGTGTGAACACTCACCAAGATGGGAATTTTGACATAATTTTGTATGTATTTTTGCACAATAAATATAGAAAGCTTATTTCTCAGACTAGAGAAAAATGCTGTGCAGAGAGTGGAAACTAAAGTGCGCTATAGGCGAGCAGTAGAAAAAAACTTTTTTTTAAAAATTATTTTTGCTCATAAATTTAAAAGTAATACATCATTCGAAACTGTAAAGGGTCTGCTTTTATTTGTGTGCATTTACAATATCAACAAAAAAGGTGTGTTTTTGTAAAGAAATAAAGAAAACAATCTGGATGTGCTTTCTGCCATCTCTCTCTCTCTCTCTCTCTCTCTCTCTCTCTCTCTATATATATATATATATATATTATATTAAATATTTGTATGTATTTTTAAATTGCTGCTTTAAAACTAAATAGTTCAAATCTAAAACAAAAACTCTTTCATTATGTAATCTGTAAAGATGCATGTCTCTCTAAAGGCGCGTCCAATGAGATGGCGAGTCGGCCATTGTCAACTTCATCTTTGTGACGCTGACTGTGAAAACCATAGACTGTAAAAAAATATGGACGTAGTATCCGTGATGTCACCCATAGGTTTCTGAAGAGCGATTTTGAGGCCTATAGAGGGCGGGATTCCCTGTCGCCATCTTGGAATCGCGTCATAGCGCGTCACTACCGGATAATCGATAATGGGCAAAGAGGCAGGACATGGGTGGAACTGGGTGCTAAAACCACGCCCATATAGCGCGACAGTGGTGACAGCAGCGGCAAACCCCCTGTCACTCAAGTGGCCATATAATTATGCAGAACTTTACGGCTTAATTTAACTTAAACGAATGAGTTATAAAAAAATTCACCCCCCTCACAGTTGACGTGAAGGGAAAAATTAGCTATATAGTCTAAAACCACTTTTTGAACCAGGCTGTAAACATGTTTTTTTCTGCTGTAAAGTTGGGCATTTTAACATGGGACTGACTCCCTTTTGCAGCCAGTCTCTAGCGGCCAGTCGATGATTTGCAGTTTAAGCCCCTTCCATGTTGGTTTCAATAGAGAGAGGAGGAGGTTGCCGCTTGATGAAAACACTAGTTTATAAACAAACAATTAAAATATTTCCTTACTATTTCTCCCCCTTGACACATTCATGGTAATTCACGGTAAATTCTCTGCGAGCCGGTCTTGACAGTCACGGTAGCGTGGTCTCGTGTTGTTTCAACAATGTGGCAAATCTTTTTCATCACCATAATTGATCAATGTGTAAAACTTGCTTGATGCCCAGACTTGTGCGTTTTTTATTACATGAAGAGGCGGCACAAACGCAAGACGTGCTGTGTACATTCCCAATATAGACACAGTTCAAATAATAACTTTATTTCTTAAAGAGCAAGTCATGAGTTATTACAGCTTTAAGCGTAATGTCTGTAAACCCTTCCCTTCCATACTCCTACTCTGCTCTGATTGGTACTGAGGAGTACTTTAGCAAGTTAATGAGCGCTACGATCTGTGCTGCCTTGTCTGCGGTTGATTTTGATGTCACGGGTCTTTTACTTCCTGCTTTAACCCTATAACTGCCAGTGCAGCAAAATATACAGCAGTTTCACAATGATTATAAAGCCTGTGCATTACACTACATTCTTTATTATTATTAAATGAAGTAATTAGAACAATGACAGTCTACATCAGGGTTCCCCAAACTAAGGCCCGGGGGCCGAATGCGGCCCGCCCCCACATTTGGACCGGCCCTCTGAACAATGCCAGAGATATATTTTGAAAATGTAATTTGTTTTACTTATATCATGTCGGTATTTGATAATAAAGGTTGGCTTTCAACCTAAAATGTCCCTTAGTTATTAACATTGCCTAATTATTTGTTAAATTCACCAACAGAATGGTACATTGCCATAATGTGTCATCGCGATCGTTCCTTGACACGTCTGTGTGTGGTGGCTCTTGATGCCTTGACCCCAGCCTCAGTACATTGCTTACGAAGTTCACAAATTCTTGAATCGATTTTGCTTGACAAGCCTCTCAAGGCTGCGGTTCACTCGGTTGGTTGTGCATCTTTTTCATCTACACTTTTTTCTTCAACTCAACTTTTTGTTAACATGCTTGGATACAGCACTCTGTGAACAGCCAGCTTCTTTGGCAATCAGTGTTTGTGGCTTACCCTCCTTGTGAAGGGTGCCAATGATTGTCTTCTGGACAACTGTCAGATCAGCAGTCTTCCCCATGATTGTGTAGCCTAGTAAACCAAACTGAGAGCCCATTTTGACGGCTCAGGAAACCTTTGCAGTTGTTTTGATTGGCATATTCACCATATTCTAATTTGTTGAGATCATCACAATTAAAAGAACCAAAGACTTAAACTACTTCACTCTGTGTGCATTAAATGTATTTAATAGACAAGTTTTACAATTTGGCCACGGTGTTCAGCCTTTTTCCAGCACGCACAATAGGCTTGTTTGAGATGATCACCGGTGATCACCCGAATATCCCAGGTGAAAAAAAAAAATACTTAAATGCAATGAAAATACACTTAAATACCCGCAAATACATTTTTAGTACATTGTTATTTTTTTGTGTTAAAAAAGTGTGATGTTTATACACTATAAATACACTAATTAAAAGTATGTTTATACTTCAGTAGGACTTAAGTACACTTGAAAAAAGTATACTAAATACCAGTAATACTTAAATAAATTTTTAGTGTACTAAAATAAAGTATACTACAGAAAAAACATGCAAAAGAGTTTTATTAGTGTGTTTTTCAAAAGTGTGCTTTAAACATTAGTTGATTATTAGTAGACTGTTTACATACTAATCCTAAGTTTAAAATAAGTTAATATATAAAAAAATCTATTAGTAATGTATTGTAGTAGAAATATATTTTCCCAAAAGTTGTACTTAAGTACACTTAATATGAATGCACTATAAGCCTTAACACTTAAATTGATTTTGAGTGTGGTAATTTTAAGTTATATTAAATTGATTTTATTAAAAATCTATTAGTAATGTATTGTAGTAGAAGTACATTTTCTCAAAAGTTGTACTAAAGTACACTTAATATGAATGCATTATTAGCACTAACACTTAAACTGATTTTGAGTGTGGTAATTCTCCCAGGTTAAAAAAAGTGCACTAAAATACACTTTATTTAAGTATACTTAGTACACTTTTCAGTAATGTACTAAAAGTGCTCTATTTTCGCACACTAATTTTGTACTTATTGTACTAAAAAATAGTATTAAGTATATGTTAAGATAAACTTAATACCATCTAAGTGTACTCAACTGTGCTATTTTGAGACACCATGAAGATGAACTAAAATGTGCTTTTAACATACTATCTCAGCATTTCCAAAAAATGTATTTTGTTACCACTTCTAATAGGATTGAAACATATTTCATAAACCTTTAAATATACTAATTATACATAAAAAATAAACTTACTGATTATTTAAAATACATGAATAATATATAACAAATGTATACAAAGCGTATTTATAATGTATTGCCCAGATATTTTTATCAATAAAAAATACACTTGTTGATTATTTAAAATACATAAATATATAACAAATGTATGCAAGGCGTATTTATAATGTATTTCCCACATATTTTTATTACAAAAAAAATACACTTGTTGATTATTTAAAATACATGAATAATATATAATAAATGTATACAAAGCATATTTATAATGTATTGCCCACATATGTTTAATAATAAAAAATACACTTCTTAATTATTCAAAATACATGAATAATATATGATAAATGTATACAAAGTGTATGTCACACCCTTGGACTGTTTGTCTTGGTTTTTCCCAGTGTTTCCCCCATTGGACTGTCTGTTTGGTTTCTCCCATGCCCTTTTTTGGTCTTCCTGCTCATTAGTGTGATCCCCTCCACCTGTTGTTGTAATTATCTCCCCTTTATAAGTTTGTTTGATTCCCTTGTTTCTTTGTCCGGCTACAAGCGTTACACCTATGTTCCTTCGTTGTGTGCGCGTCTTCTCCCGCCATTCCTGTCTATTGTTACTCTGCCTGAGGATTTATTGAAGACTTTTTATTGAAGACGTTATTTTTTGCTTTCCTACACGTTTCGTGACACCGTATTTATAATGTATTGCCCATACATTTTTATTCATTATAATACACTTATTAATTAATTAAAATATATCAATTATATATAATAAATTTATACAAAGCGTAATTATAATGTCTTGCCCACATATTTTTATTAATAAAAAATACATTATAAATACGCTATGTATACATTTATTATATATTATTCATGTATTTTAAATAACCATCAAGTGTATTTTTTATTAATAAAAATATTTGGGCAATACATTATAAATACGCTTTGTATACATTTGTCATATATTATTCATGTATTTTAAATAATCAACAAATGTATTTTTTATTAATGAATATATGTGGCCAATACATTATAAATACGCTTTGTATGCATTTTTTATATATTATTCATGTATTTTAAATTATTCATCTTCATGGTGTCTCAAAATAGCACAGTTGAGTACTGTGACGCGGCAGCAGAAGAATCATAAGACGTTGGATCCATTTGCAACAGTTTATTATAATCAGACAAATCAAACAGGCTGAGATCAACAATGGCAAACTGGTGTGGTGAAGGCAAATCCAATAGACGTTATGCGCAACATTCTGCCGGGTTCTACAAAACAGCCTTAACTACTTCCGGCTGTCCGCTACTGGTACAGCGAAGATAGGGACGTTCTAAAAACACTTAACGTGAAAAACGCTTAACGTGGCTTAAAAAACGACCAGGAAACCCCAAATTTATGTCAAACCTTACTTCTAACAAACACTAACTACTGTCAAAAGAACGAGCCCTTATTCCACAGATAAAGTGAATAATATCACGTTAAGTGTTTTCTCCCCATTATAAGGAAACAGCTTAACGTGGTTTACCTCAATAGCGATCAGGGAAGACCAAATTTATGTCAAATGTTACATATAATAAACACTTGCTGCTGTTATTCAGCATATAATCGCTCCCCTATTCCATTACAAAAAAAGCTTAACGTTAACGTATCTTAACAACGACTGGGAAAAAACAAATTTATGTCAAATGTTACATATAATTAACACTTGCTGCTGTCAAAAGAATGAGATCTCATTCAGCATATACAGTGAATAATATCACGTTAAGCGTTAATTATTTCACATAGAAGTCAGTTTAACGTGGACGCTTTGACGAATTGAGAACATTGTAATTTTGTTCAGTTTAATTTTGTAATAAGCATGAAAGTTAAGACAGGTAGCCTACATTTTATCCTGCTGTCTGTAATGATCAGTCCTTTGCGCAGATCTCGGTGAAGTTGGCACGCATAAAAAAAGAAATGTTCACCAAAACTATCATTTGTTTGTGCTCGATTTGTGCTGTTGTAATGAGAGTCAAATATATTTCCCCTTCCTAGAAATAACAAAAACAATTCGAGGCAGTGATGTCCCTCTCCACCCTGCTTGGCAGCAGAGTTTAAAAATAAATCTATTGTTGCCAACCGCAGCTACGTTTTTGTGTGGTCGATTGTCCCAATAGAATAGAATGAATATTCTATTTTTTTCTCTACCGTAAAACATTACAAATTTCTGGAGAAAATGTGATGGCACGCAAAGTTGGTCCAAATTCATGACTTCTTTATTATAAGTAAAATTTGACAGAAGACGTGGTTAAAGTACGCTAAACCAGGCTAAGCTGAGTCCTTATAATGGACTTCTATGGGGAACGCGTAACTTGATATTATTCTCTTTATGCTGCTCGTTCTTTTGACAGCAGAACGTGTTTTTTATTTTTTTTCTATGGGGAATAACGCGTAACATTATACGCTGAATAAGAGCTCATTCTTTTAACAGCAGCTTATTTTGTAAGAACGAGCAGCATAAAGAGAATAATATCAAGCTACGCGTTCCCCATAGTGCATGGACTCAGGCTGGTTTAGCGTACCTTCTGTCAAATTTTAATTATAATAAAGAAGTCATGAATTTGGAGCAACTTTGCGTACCATCACATTTTCTCCAGAAATTTGTAATGTTATATACGTTAAGCCACGTTATTTCCTTATCTATGGGGGACGCTTAACGTGATATATTCACTTTATATGCGGAATAAGAGCTCATTCTTTTGACAGCAGCAAGTGTTTATTAAATGTAACATTTGACATAAATTTGGTCTTCCCTGATCGCTGTTAAGGTACGTTAAACCACGTTAAGCTGTTTCCTTATAATGGGCTTCCATGGGGGAGAAAACGCTTAACGTGATATTATTCACTTTATCTGTGCAGGGTTCGTACGGGTGCTTGAATTCCTTGAAAATGCTTGAATTTTAATGTAGTGTTTTCAAGGTTTGAAAAATGCTTGGATTTTGGATGAAGTGCTTGAAAGTGCTTGAATATGCAGTTGCATCGGTTTAATATTAATTCGCTTTCATACTAAATAGTTATTTTTTGTTATGCTTATAATATGTAAAAGAAAGAAAAGAAAAAAAAAAAAACAGCTCCGCTCGAGTGTGCACGTGAGGCTGTAGTGTGATCCGCCGGTCTTTCTTGCTGCGCGCCCTCTGATGGAACAGAGCGGTAGATAAAACATGCCAGTTATCAGGAGGTTGTTGCATCAGCCCTCGATGGCTTGAAAACGACAAATAAGAATTATGTTTAAAACGAGAATTTGGGGATCGCAAAATTGCCTGCCCGATGTCCCAGGGCTATTGTGTTTTCCAGTCGGGCTACTAAAATGTTTCACCGGACTATCTTAAAGTAGAGGGCTCGTGCGGGTCATTACAAACTCATCAATTTAGCCTTATCAAAGTTAAGGCCATACAAAGTTTTAAATGTATTAAATAGTATAAAAAAGGCTTAATTATAAGTTTAAGAGTTAGGGACGGATATACGAGAATCGCGATAGGGCTGGATAAAACTTAAAAAGGCAATGATGTCATATTGAATAAATATGCATGCTGCAGGTTTCAAAGTCAAAACACGGCACTGATGTCTTTATATGAATGTATCTGAAGGGAACCGACTGTCCTCAGAAACGTGTCGTTGGCATTTTCATTTTATGTCTGATAAAACTGCGTTAATGCTGATTTGTGTACAGCCATTACTAGGAAACCGTAGAATTTCAGCACTCCTAAAGCGCCCCCTCGTGACAGGGAATGCATTTGCGAATATTCAGCTGTTTAGTAAGATTATCACCAATTTTGGCCCATGTTTTTGTGCAGCAAACACATAAGACTTGTAAATGTAAAAGTTATGTGCTTTCTAAAAATCTAAACAATTAAGACAGTAATATTTATGTTTTAAATAAATTATACTTGATATATCAATTTTAAAGGTATAAAGGCTGAAATGCCATTGAATAAGATGTTTTGTTTTTGTGAAAATCTGAATTATAAATCATGTCATTTAATGGCTTAATGTTACTGTACATTGTTCAACCCCACAACGGCATTCATTTTACTTGTGCAGCTCTTAAAAAGGGTCATAAATTGCCTTAAATTGATATTTAAAAATTCTGCAGATACACTGTAAATAGTGAAAAAAATACCTTGATATTTGTTAATAGGAAATCAGATAGGAGTCTAAATGTCAATCAAAAATATTTTCAATGTTTAAAAAATTGTCTTTTTTCATTTGGGCCATTTAAATTTTATTATTAATTTTATAGTGTCTTTTTGACTACCTTTTAGTACTTTTAGGCTGGAATGTGAAATGTATTTGTGAAAATCCTTCAAGTTTTAGAAAGTTTTCAAGTTTTAGAATTTTAGTTTATCATATTTTTTTACAGTCATTTTATAGCAGTCATTAATGTGTTACCATAGACATTGCCCTACTCCACAGTATTACTTTTATTTGTGCAAGTCTTAAAAAGCCTTTAAATTTTATTTTTAAAATACTACATATAATATTAATTATATATTTTAAATTATACAATTTGAATACTGAATGTTGACTATTTATATGGGGCAATGTTATATGCAATCTAGAGACAGTTGTTTTTTAATAGCACAATAACATCTGATTTAAAATTTAGAACTCATGTATGTGAATATGTAATTTACCACAGTGCTGGAAAATCTTGAAAATGCACCTTGAAAGTGCTTGAATTGTACTTTGGAAAAGGTGTAAGAACCCTGTCTGTGGAATAAGGGCTCGTTCTTTTGACAGTAGTTAGTGTTTGTTAGAAGTAAGGTTTGACATAAATTTGGGGTTTCCTGGTCGTTTTTTAAGCCACGTTAAGCGTTTTTCACGTTAAGTGTTTTAGAACGTCCCTATCTTCGCTGTACCAGTAGCGGACAGCCGGAAGTAGTTAAGGCTGTTTTGTAGAACCCGGAAGAATGTTGCGCATAACGTCTATAGAGTAGTCAATGTCCATGCAAAGGGGTCAGGGCGGGCGGCGATCAAAAGCAATAGTCCTTTGGGATAGCGAGGGTCACAAAAAGGCAGGCAGAAAAGAATCACACACAGCAGTAACAGTCCAGTTGGCAGCAGAAAGACAGTCCGATTGAAAACGCTCAGGATTGGGTACATGACCGGCAAAACTTCGCAATGAGTGTGCTGGCGTGGCACGCTGATATGGCCGCCATAACGGAAGTGCCCCGGGTACTCCGGAACCGGAAGAGCGGGTTCCCAGATACGGGATTGTGGGTAATGTAGTCAGTATTCAGGTGAGGGTTCCCGCTGGTGCGGGATAGAGGGAGCCACAGAGACCGCGTTTGTGACAAGTACACTTAGATGATCTTAAGTTTATCTTAAGATTTAACTTTTAGTATATTAAGTACAAAATCAGTGCCCGAAAATAGAGCACTTTAAGTACATTAGGGAAGTGCACTAAGTGTACTTAAATTGTTTAAATTTTAGCACACTTTTTTCACACTTTGTATATTCTTTTAATATATTATTGTTATACTTTAAATTAGTCATAAATATATTTATAAATGTTTAAAAGTAGGGTTCAAGTGTATTTCTAGTTGTAACTAAATTTATATTTTTAAATACAGATATAGTATGTTAAAAGCACATTTTAGTTCAACTTCATGGTGTCTCAAAATAGCACAGTTGAGTACACTTAGATGGTATTAAGTTTATCTTAACATATACTTAATACTATTTTTTAGTACAATAAGTACAAAATTAGTGTGCGAAAATAGAGCACTTTTAGTACATTACTGAAAAGTGTACTAAGTATACTTAAATAAAGTGTATGTTAGTGCACTTTTTTTTTACCTGGGATGCATGCCGGTTAGAAAAGTTACGTCGGCCTTGCTCGGATTTTGGCACATGTCAGCATAACATCAATGTATGTTTGCGCAGTCAGGCGCAGTAGCTCTCCACTGACTGCGCTGATCAAAAGCACGATGGGAAACGACTGGCTGACGACAATGCTCATTGGTTCAAACAACGGGATGTTACATTCTCTTTTTTAATTTTTATATTTGTTATCTGATTTTATGTGATAATGTATTTTAATTCTGCATGAATGTTCCCAAACACTATGACTACATTATGCACTCTCTGTGTGAGAAATCTGATTGTTGTCATATTAATATAAAAATTAGGGCTGGGACACGATTAATCGCATCCAAAATAAAAGTTTATGTTAACATACTAAATGTGTGTTTACTGTGTGTATATATAATGTATGTATAAATACACACACAAACATGTATATTAAAGAAAACTGAAAATAAAAATTAAATTAAAATAATAAAATATTTATAATTCTATATATAATCTAAATTAGATACAAATATAACTATCCACACATATAAGTATTTTTTAAAGGCTTTACATGTATGTGTGTGTATTTATATATACATAATAAATATACACAGTAAACACACATTTAGTATGTTAACATAAACTTTTATTTTGGATGCGATTAATCGCGATTAATCGTGTCCCAGCCCTAATAAAAATCTAAAGTACATGTTTGCGTTAAAGTAAAAAATGGATAGTAAATACACCTTTCATATGGAATTAAATAGCAAGCACTTTGAGTGTCTTGTTCATCGTATTTGTTTCAATATAAAAGCAACAGGAATGAAATTATATAATGTTTATAAGCAACACAGCACATGAGTGTGAATAACGCAATATCCGCCTTTGATCTCATAGATATCTGTTCTGCTTCCAGAGCTCAGAACTGTCCGGCTTGACTGCGCTTATTTCACTCCTCCCCTTACTGCAGCCGCCTACTCTCACCTATATTTCAGGCGAGGCGCATCTCAAACGAGCCTAATCTCTCCAGTCTCTCTCTGCCCTTCCCGTTCTCCTGCGGTCTTTTATCCAATCTCTCCATGCCAATTAGTGCAAGCAGACACAGGTGTTTTTTATCTTCCACTTGACCTTCATAGACTGCAAGGGTCCTTCCACGTTCAAGTGTGACATCAGTGGTTCAATCGTAATTTTATGAAGCTACAAGAATATTTTTGTGTGCAAAGAAAACAAAAATAACTTTATTCAACAATTCTCCTGCATCACTCTAGTGCAATTTGGGAGAGTATCGCGACATGGAACAACATGAGGCTGAGTAATTAATGACAGAATTTTCAATTTTGGGTGAACTAACCCTTTAAGGCTATCAATGTCTTAAAAAGCCTTCACAAACTTCTAGCATATTTATTTGGGCTAAACTTTGTAGGACACCATCACAAGTTTGGACACCCTGGTGTAGGATAGATGCATTGTGTATCTACATGTTTTGATGTTGATTGCTTTGTGCCATAAAAGTGGTTAACTTTTTTCTTTCTTTGTTTTTCCACCTTAGACCTAATGCCACTGAAAGAGGAGAGGGAAGTACTGAATGAAATTGAAGAGAAAGATCAATATGAGAATCTTCATGATTTCACAACTGGAGAAAAGTATTTTTCTTCCTTACAATCTGAAAAGACTTCTACACGAAAAAGAGCACAAAAGACAGAAACTACGAGTTATTGCACTTGCTTTGAGTGTGGAAAGAGCTTCAGTAATAAAGGAAACCTTAAAAGGCACATGAAAATTCACAATAGAGAGAAGCCTAACAGATCCCCTCAGTGTGGACAGAGTTTCAATCAAAATGGAAATCATGACGTCCACAGGCACACTGACACTATGGAGAGCCTTTTTACCTGCAAACTGTGTGGAAACAGTTTCACTCGTAAAGAAAGCCTTAACAAGCACAAGAAAGTTCACACTGGAGAGAAGCCTTACACATGCTGTCAGTGTGGAAAGAGTTTCAATATTCATGGAAACCTTACAGTCCACATGAGAGTTCACACTGGAGAGAAGCCTTTTACCTGCAAACAGTGTGGAAAAAGTTTCAGTAGACATAAGAATCTTGAAGTCCACATGAGAATCCACACTGGAGAGAAACCTTTTGCCTGCAAACAGTGTGAAAAAAGTTTTGGTCAACTTGTACATCTTGAATCTCACATGAGAATTCACACTGGAGAGAAGCCTTTCACCTGCGAACAATGTGGCAAGAGTTTTACTCAACCTGGAAACCTTAATTACCATAGAAGAATTCACACTGGAGAGAAGCCCTTCACCTGCCAATGGTGTGGAAAGGGTTTCTGTCAACCTGGAAACCTTAATTACCACTTGAGAGTTCACACTGGAAAGAAGCCTTACATGTGCCCTCAGTGCGGAAAGAGTTTCAGCCAAAAACAATGCCTTGAAGTCCACATGGAAACTCACACTGGAGATAAGTTTCTCTCAAGTACCACATGAAGATTTACTCAAGAGGGACCTGTTTCAATGTCATCAGTGCGGAGTGAGTTTTACAGACAAGAAAAAACTAGAAATCACGCAGAGACATCGGAGAGTGCCATGACTGTGGAAAGACATTCAGAAACAAAGCAAATCTTGAGTTTCACATTAGCTGGATGATGGCATACCGTCTTCCATAGAACTGATTTACAGCTGAATCGCATCCTGCAACATTAACATTGGTAGCTAACTGAATACAGAAACTAAACTGATTCTAATTGAGTAGCTACATTGTTGTCTGTTTGCAACTGAATCGATGACATTTCAAACTGATGAACCTCACAGTTATTGATCTGAACTGACTTGAGCTGAATAATGACACTCTTGTCTTTTATACCTGCTTTACAACAGAATCTGAATTGCCTTCATTGATTCTGCAATTTTCCTGTTTATCACTATGAAGTGATTTGGTACAATCTGTATTAAATAAAGCATTACAGAAATGAAGTTGACTTTGATTGACTTGAGATAAAAGCTATAAATGCTAGAGGGAATTATTTCATCAGCTCCCCTAAGACCATGATATATTCTTTTTCATTCTTCTCTTGGGGGTAAAAAGAAGAACAACCTTGATATCTTTAATATTGACTGAGCAGGCCTGTCGCCAAGGGGGGTGGGGGCACTGGGGGGCAGTGCCCCCCCAAGTGACTCGACGTGCCCCCCTGCCCATGACCGCGAGTTAACTTACATTTGAGAACGAAAAACATTGATCTAGCATTAAATACTGCCAAACAAATCATCTAGCTGTAAAGGAGCACTAGCCTAAACAACGGTAAACTAATATGAAGTAAATAACTCGTTTTATCGTTTCCGTAACCTTTTTTATGCACATTTTTGGATATTGCATAAAAAACGCTGGATGGAAACGCCAAGATGCGCATAAATTCTAAAAATGCGCGTAAAAAATTATTTGCTAAGTAGGATAAAATTCTTATCCGGTAAGAAAACATACATAAACTCGATGAAAACACTTTTACCTAATACATTCCTTGATGCTCATAAAAAATGTGATATGTGACTTTGCAATGTGATAGAATAACCAGTGGAGTAGTGGTGCCCGGAGAAGTGGGTATACGCTTAATTTATAAATTCCACCAACCCCTAGACCTGACTCTCGGCAATCTCTGATGAAATCGGTCGGGTTTTTATTTATTAGAAACGTTTTGAACTTATTTGAACGCATTTGTTTACTAGATCCTTGGACTGATACGTTTACAGGGGTTCACTGGTTGAAGAAATTTCTGATTGTAAAAAAACGGCTTCTTTTTATTTGTTAGGTATTGTTTTCGTTATTGTGTACTTATTTAAATTACTGGGGTGGGGAGATGGAGCGGGCGCAAGCGCATCATCAAATATATTTCAAAGCAAGCTGGTGCCACGGTCCTGACTACATCTTTTTGTAGCAAATATTTACATGTATTCACATCAGTGATGCGCGGGTCAATGTAGCCTATATATAACCCGAGCCCGATCGACGTTTTCAACTAACCCGCCCGCAACTCGGACCGCAAAAAAAAAAAAAATACCCGACCCGCTTCCTGACCCGCATGTTTAATATTTGCGACTGACAGCAGCGATTATATGCGGCTGCGGTGGAGATGTGTTCACTGTCAAACATCATTCGGCATTAATTAGGTATTTAGTCAAAAGAAATGTTCTTGATTACAAGAAAAATACAGATTGTTCTTATTGTGATTTATTTCGTCTTTCCTTTATACAGATTTAAATAGTTTCGTTTTTGAAATACTTAATGATTATCCGATGTTAAATATGATCAAGAATTATTTTATTTCGATCTACAGTGTGATAAAAGTTAAGAAAAAGATTAGCCTATAGCCCTAAATATATATAGACTACAAGCTAATTCCTTTTTTCTTAACTTTTAACTTCTAAAAATGATCAAGAATATTAAATCAACTTAACAGGCTAGGTTAACGAATTTTCTTATACAAACATAAGGAATGCACTTCAAAACAAAGTTTTCATATAAATTCAGGAATCACGAATATGACAAAATAATATTATTTTTATATATATTAATTGTGTAGCTATAATAGTTGCATCAAATGAATAAAGAAATTATAGTGCCTTTAATTTATTAAGTAATGTTTAATTTAGTTTGTTTCGCTGTCTGGAAATGTAAAGAAAAATACAGTTTTTGAAATTAGTTTTTAATCATAATAATTAAGCATATACAAGAGATAATTTATATATTATTGCTTGAATAAACGTTTACAAATAGTGCTAGAAATTTTATAATTAAGGAAATTAAACAGACCTAGGCATTTGAAAAGACATAGTGAAATGTGTCTAATAATTCCAAAAAGAAAGAGAAGCATTGGACATAAGCAAAATACTCGAGACATTTATTAGGAATACCATTTTCTTAACAATTAAGATGCTGCATGTGTTTATCCAGTCTAATTGAAGTGTGCGTCTCTCACCCGACTTTCCTAACAAAAATTCCACCCCCTCTCAGAAAATACATAAAACTGACATTACTGAGCTATATGTGTTTAAAAGTAGCCTATTAAAATGGTACAATGGCATTGCTCAGTTCAACGTGTTGGGAAATCGGCCATTTTGTCCCGCGTCAGCATTTATTCAACAGTTAATAACTCAACATACAAAAGGTAAATATTATTCAGCCAATAAAGTGTAGGTCTATGTATTTCATAGAAAATTGTGTGTAGTACTATGTAAATTACAAAGGTTTAATTGGCATTTCAAACGACCCGACCGACCGCGACCCGAATATCATTAAAAATATTTTTGGATGACTCGTAACCGGGGGTAACCGCGGATGACCGCAAGTACCCGCTCATTTTGGATCAACCCGTGCATCACCGATTAATTTATGACTGGATTTGTTGGACTGTCATGTTTTTGGCTAATGCAGGCCTAGTGAATGATGTGCATCAGAGGGGATTTAGAAGTGGGTATACGCAAAGCCGCCTGATAAAGAAGTGGGTATACGCCGTATACCTGCGTATACCCTCCACTACACCACTGAGCTGAACTGGACCAACCAACAGACCGATCTCATTGCACAGCATCTTAAATTCTAGTTCCGTCAATTTAAAATGCTTGAGGAAAGTCTCAAAGTGATTCGTTATAATAAACTCCCAGAACTGCGTTTTGTCTGCAAGCTCTGAAGCTCTAATTTATTGTATACGAATATAATAATAATATATATAGCCTACAGTGCCTTCTCCTATACTGCAGAATTTTTTTTTTCTTTCTTCGTGATATTTAGCGTAAGTTAATCAGGAAGTGACAATTTTGTTCTCTTCAACTCACTGGATGGTAACAGTGCTTTATTCGCAAATGTTTTATGCGAGATTCTAATTTTGCGCATAAGTTGAATTAACTTTGGATGGAATACTGGCGTAGCAAGCAATGTCAAGGAAGGATCCTCGGAAGCCAGAATTTCGAGGATGCTATGTCATCGACATCCGTCGAAGGACTGTTCCAATGTCGAGGATCCTCGGAATTTCAACCAAGGACTGCGTCCTTCGTTCGGAAAATATCCCATACACAGGAAAGGATGCATAAGTGTAGCCTTCGCGCTCTAAAATCACCCACAATCCTATGCGTGCAGCTTTGCTATCTTGTTCAAAAATACAAATGTCGGACGTTAGCGGAGTCATGAAGGGAATGAAGGGATCATTTTGCTCAATAGGGTAAAAATAGTGTAGTTGGGGAAATTAAAAAATAAACTTGTTTGTGAGATAGGACAAGTCTTTAACAAATAGTTGTTAAATTATAAATATTTTTAAATATCAAATATTATTACAATGGCTTGGTTGAATTCCGGTCTGTTATAACAGACAACCGCGAAGTATACGGCACACGGTTGCCATGAAAACGTCTCGGTTACGTATTGTAACCCTCGTTCCCTGAAGGAGGGAACGGAGACGTCTCGTCGAGAGCGACGAATTGGGATATCGCCTGGATAGACCAATCTACTTCGTGTGTATACAAACGAGCCAATGAATATTGGCATGCATGATTGCAGCCAGCTGCGGCTGATCACAGCGTGAGCATATAACGCGCAGCAGGTTCATGCATCATCAAGGTTTCGCTGAAGAGCTGGGACAGGCCCGGCCATACAGCGGTGGTACAGGAGCCGCGGCAACGGGACGAGACATCTCCGTTCCCTCTTTCAGGGAACGAGGGTTACAATATGTAACCGAGACGTTCCCTATCAGTCGGTTCCTTCGACGTCTCGTCGAGACCGACGAATTGGGATCCCTAACAAACGCCGTGGCTGCTGCCCCTTCCAGTGTCCTGAGCGGGCCCCCCTGGGTCCCGTTACTGGCTTTGGCCAGGGGCTCGCATCAAGGAGAGCCAGTCACTGTATAACTCAGCACCACCCATTTAAGTGAAACTGGAGCACTAGGAATATGCGGAGCTCACGTCCTTCCGATAGGAGGTTCGAAGCAATACACATATAACTCAATTCAGGTTTATATGGAAGATTGAAGGTGATTGAGCCCTCATATGCTGGTATAAGTACTACCGGGGAAACACACGGCCTCTAGGGCGCGATGTGGAATTTGTAAGAGATGCAATTAAGTCTCTACGTAGAGCCTAGCCCTCCGTCAGTTCTGAAGGATTCATCGAGTGAGGGCCTGATGCCTGGCGTTCCGCTACGTCGGCCGTCAAGCTCAGCGGAGGAGCACCCAGAGCTACTCTCAGGTTACTCTGGAGCAGTATAGCAAGCCGACCCGAGGCCTCTCCATGTCTACCCGTTTGAGGTGAGAACACAGGAGGAGACTGTGTCTACACGAAGGCTGTAGAACCTCGTAAACGTGTTAGGGGTCGCCCAGCCCGCCACTCTGCAAATGTCATTTAGCGAGGCGCCACGAGCCAATGCCCAGGAGGATGCAACACTCCTAGTCGAGTGTGCTCTCAGCCTGAGGGGGCAGGGCACACCCTGAACCTGATAGGCCAGGGTAATGGCATCCACTATCCAGTGGGCCATCCTCTGCTTGGAGACGGCATTCCCCTTCTGCCTGCCTCCATGACACACAAAGAGCTGGTCTGAGGTCCTGAAGCTTTGTGTCCGGTCAACGTAGCATCTTAGTGCTCGGATGGGACAAAGCAAAGCCAGGGCTGGGTCTGCCTCCTCCGGGGGCAGCGCTTGCAGGCTCACCACTTGGTCCCTGAAGGGAGTAGTGGGAACCTTGGGCACATAACCAGGCCAGGGCCTCAGTGTTACCTGGGAATCCGCCAGGCCAAACTCTAGGCACGAATCGTTGACCGAAAATGCGTGCAGGTCTCCTACCCTCTTGATGGAAGCCAATGCAAGCAGGAGCAGAGTTTTCATCGAGAGAAACTTCAGCTCTACTGACTGCAAGGGCTCAAAGGGAGCCTGCTGCAGTGCTGTGAGCACTAGCGACAGGTCCCAAGAGGGCACGGAAGGGGGCCTAGTGGGATTCAACCTCCTGGCGCCCCTAAGAAACCTGATGATCAAGTCGTGCTTCCCTACCGTCCTTCCTTCTATGAGGTCGTGATTAGCGGATATAGCAGCCACGTAGACTTTCAGGGTTGAGGGGGACAGCCTACGCTCCAACCCTTGCTGCAAAAAGGAGAGCACGACTCTGATCGGGCATCTTCGGGGGTCCACTCCACAGGAGGAACACCAATCAACGAACAGGTTCCAATTTAGGGCGAAGGCATGTCTAGTAGACTGCGCTCGCGCCAAAGTGATAGTGTCAACTACCCCTTGGGGTAGGTCACTTAGAACCTCCGCGTCCCGTCCAGGGACCAGACATGTAATTTCCAGAGGTCTGGACGCGGGTGCCATAGGGTGCCCCGTCTCTGAGTCAGAAGATCCTTCCTCAGAGGAATTTGCCAGGGAGGGGCTGTCGCGAGGAGCATGAGCTCGGGGAACCAGGTCCGAGTGGGCCAATAGGGAGCTACCAGAAGGACCTGCTCCTCGTCCTCCCTGACTTTGCATAGTACCTGTGCGAGAAGGCTCACTGGGGGAAACGCATATTTGCGGAGGCCCCGCTGCCAGCTGCATGCCAGTGCGTCCGTGCCGAGTGTGCCCTCGGTCAGGGAGAAAAAGGAGAAAAAGTGAAAAAGTGGGCTGTCTCCGGGGAGGCGAACAGATCTACTTGAGCCTCGCCGAAGCGTCTCCAAATCAGCTGAACCGACTGGGGGTGGAGTCTCCATTCTCCGGGAAGCGCAGAGCTCGTCGGCCGCACGGTTGAGCAACCCGGGGATGTGAATGGCACGAAGCGACCTCAGATGCTTCTGACTCCACAAGAGGAGATGACGGGCGAGTTGCGACATGCGACGGGCGCTAGACCGCCTTGCCGGTTGATGTACGCAACGGTCGCAATATTGTCCGTACGGACCAGCACGTGTTTGCCACGTAGGTGCCCCTTGAGGCGGAGCAGGGCGAGACGTACTGCAAGCAACTCGAGGCAGTTGATGTGCCAAGTCAGCTGGGGGCCCGTCCAAACCCCTGAAACTGCCTGTCCGTCGTACGTGGCTCCCCACCCGGTGGTGGAGGCATGCCTGGAGACCTGTTCCATGGGTACTCCTGCCCGTAGAAATGAGAGGTCTGACCACGGGGTGAAAGTCTGGCGGCAAGCCGGTGTTATCTGAACCCGGTGAGAGCCGCGAAGCCACGCTCTCCTCGGGACTCGGCCATGAAGCCAGTGTTAAAGCGGTCTCATATGGAGTAGCCCCAGCGGTGTAACCGCCGCTGCTGCTGCCATATGCCCCAGGAACCTCTGAAATTGTTTCAGTGGGACCGCTGTCCTGCTCTTGAACGTATCTAGGCAGTTCAACACTGACTGAGCACGTTCCTGCGTGAGGCGTGCTGTCTGGCTGAGTCCAGTTCCATACTGAGAAAAGAGATTCTCTGTGTTGGAGAGAGTTTGCTCTTTTCCCAGTTGACCCGAAGACCCAACTGGCTGAGGTGTGCGAGCACCAGGTCCCTGTGTTCGCATAACTGAACCCGAGACTGTGCTAGGATGAGCCAGTCGTCGAGGTAGTTGAGAATGTGAATGCCCTGTTCTCTGAGGAGAACAAGGGCCGCCTCCGCGACCTTTGTGAAGACAAGGGGGAGAGGGACAGCCCGAAGGGCAGGACCGTGTACTGATATGCCCTGCCTTCGAACGCGAACCGCAGAAAGGGTCTGTGGCGCAGAAGGATTGAGACATGAAAGTACGCGTCCTTCAGATCGATCGCTGCAAACCAATCTTGGGGACGGACACATCTGAAAATGTGTTTCTGAGTGAGCATTTTGAACGGTAGCCTGTGAAGGGCTCGGTTCAAGACGCGCAGATCCAAGATCGGCCGAAGCCTGCCGCTTTTCTTGGGTACTATGAAGTAAGGGCTGTAAAAGCCCGTCCTCATGTCGGCTGGAGGGACCAGCTGAATCGCTTCCTTCGCCAGCAAGGAAGCGATCTCTGCACGCAAGATGGGAGCATCTGCGGCCCTGACTGAGGTGAAGTGGATACCTCTGAACTTGGGAGGGCGCCGGGCGAACTGAATCGCATAGCCGGAAGTGATGGTCCGAAGGAGCCAGCAAGATGGGCTGGGAAGCTCTTTCCAGGCTCCCAGAAAGTGAACAAGCGGCACAAGGGGGACCACCGGGGCAGGGGCCCCGCCTCGCAGTCTCGTTGCCGGAGCGGGGCGGGGTCAGAGCATCTGTATGTTGAGTGTGTGAGATGCTTACCTGCGCATGAGCCGATGGTGTGTGAGTAGTCCGTCTTGCCGTGCTCTCGAACCGCCCATCGTCGCTCGCTAGCGAGGGGGGAGGACGGGTGAGGCGCAGGGGTGACCTGCGCACTCCCCGCAGTCCCGCTTGGGGACCCAGAGATAGAGAAATTTGCTCTTTTGTCGAGTATTTGGGTACCGGCGGGGAAAAAACATACAAAAGATTCTCCGCCCGGCCCTCCTCCGGGGGAGGTAGTGGTGCGGTCACCATCTCCCGAAGAGCAGCGTCCTCCATCTCTGGGTCGCCCGTCTCAGGGTCTCTTGTTCTTACGTTTCCCACTGGTCTTTGTGGGGGCCTGGACGGGCTGGGCGGCTGCCCGGCGACCGGCTCCACGGCGCCGTTGTGAAGGCTTCTGCGGTGGCTGCTGTGGAGCGGAGGCGGAAGCCGGGGACCGCCCTCGGCGACGAGCAGACTGGGGTGCCGCCGGCGGACGGGTGGAGGCAGCAGCTGTACGCCGGGGCAGGATGTGACTGATGGCCTCAGTCTGCTTCTTGGCTGCGGAAAACTGCTGGGCAAAGCTCTCCACAGCGTAGCCGAAGAGGCCGGTCTGGGACACCGGAGCGTCGAGGAACCTGGTCTTGTCGCAGTCCCTCATATCAGCCAGACACAGCCAGAGATGGCGTTCCTGGACCACCATGGTGGACATGGCACGACCCAGAGACCGCGCGGTCACCTTTGTCGCACGTAGCGCGAGGTCCGTGGCGATGCGAAGTTCACGAAGAACTTCTGGGTCGTGACCACCCTTGTACAGGTCTTTCAGTGCCTGGGCCTGATGCACCTGTAGCAACGCCATAGCATGTAGGGCGGAACCAGTGGAGCCGCAGGCCGCATAGGCACTGCCGATCAGAGCCGACGAGTGCCTACAGGCCCGGGACGGGAGCGACGGACTGTTGCCCCGCCAAGTGGAAGCAGCGCCCGGACACAGTTGCATCGCAACCGCACGCTCCACCGGCGGGACTGCCGTGTATCCCCGCGCTGGTCCGCCATCGAGGGTGGTTAGGGAGGAAGTCCCACTCGAGCGGTTTCGGGCAGTGAAAGGTGCCGTCCACGTTCGGGTGAGTTCTTCATGCACCTCCGGGAAGAATGGCACCGGGGTGGGGCGCTGAGAACCAGCGCGGGCCACCCCGAGATACCAGTCATCCAGCCGGGAGGGGTTGGGACGTGATGGAGGATTCCATTCAAGCCCTACCCTCTCGGCGGCCTGGGCAAGCATAGCCATCATCTCCGGGTCAGTATCGGGCACCGCTGACCGCCCAGTGGACGTCCTCCTCCTCAGAGAGGTCTGCCTCTCCCCCCAATGCTGCGACCGACATCTGTTCGTCGGGGGGGGGGCCCAAAGGTAACGGGCGGTACCCCTAAGGGAGGTCCAACCCGCTCCCCTGAGAGCCCCGATGGCGACGGAGCGTCGGTGGAAGGAGGAGCCCCCGCCGATGGAGTGGGCGGGGATTTCCTCACCGTCACCGTCAGACCGGGCAGCCCCCTGCTTTCAGCGACAACGCCCCCCCGGCGTTTGCCTGGAGGAACGTTCGTTCTGGGCAGAGGGACTGGAACCCTGCCCCTTTGCAGGAAACGGAGTCTGGTCCGCAACTCCGTGATGGTTATTTTCCCACAATGGGGACATGACTCATCCACGAACGCTGCCTCAGCGTGTTGAAGGCCCAGACACGTGAGGCAGTGTGCGTGGCCATCACCCGGCACCAGGAAACGGCCGCACCCAGAAACGCACGGGGAGAAAGGCATGTTGCCTCGTCTTTAAAAAGACGCTCAACCCGTGGAGCTCCTTAGAAATTCTCTCTTTTAGGAAATTGCTCTTTTAGGAATTTGCTCTTTTAGTGCTGAGGCGCACAGGGGAGATGGCCGCAGCAACACAGAAGGTGGATGGTGAAGACCAGCTGTGTGCTTCCACTCGACACGGAAGACCACGCCGCTGAAGCGCTGTGCCACCAACACAAAAGAGAAGAAAGGAGGTAAGTGTTGCTTCTTGACTCGTCCCACAAAGAATGGTCCAGCTCCGAAGCGAAAGCTTGATGATGCATGCACCTGCTGCGTGTTATATGCTCACGCTGTGATCAGCCGCAGCTGGCTGCAATCATGCATGCCAATATTCATTGGCTTGTTTGTATACACACGAAGTAGATTGGTCTATCCAGGCGATATCCCAATTCGTCGGTCTCGACGAGACGTCGAAGGAACCGACTGATAGGGAAACAGAGCGTTGCTATGGACGCAGTTCTGTTCACTCAGGCAATATAGTCGTTTTTAAATCAATAAACTCCTTTTTAATCATATTGATTTTTTGACTGTCAAGTGTGTTTAAACAGTGCAGGGTCAATTTGACGTAGTGGATGTAATTATTTTTAAATAAATGATAAGAGCGGACCTTTCACTGAGGTAATGACGCAATAACGTGCACTTGCTAGCCTGTTCCATTTATGTGTTCTCTGAATGCTTAAGAGGAGCCTCGCCTAGCCTCTGAAGGAAGTGACTTGGAAGGACCAGTCCTGCCAAGGACGTATCCTTGACATTGAGAAACACCTCGTATTTTGATGACATAAAAATAGCGTATAGTGTGACGAGCGTCCCAGTCATCTATCAGCGTTGCCCTGGAAACCAAGGACGGACACCTGGAAGAGCTAGTCAGAAGCCAAGCGATCACGCGAAAAAATGCCGCGATGGCTTGAAAACGACAAATACGAATTATGT
The DNA here is from genome assembly GCF_049309525.1 of Garra rufa. Taxonomy (NCBI): domain Eukaryota; kingdom Metazoa; phylum Chordata; class Actinopteri; order Cypriniformes; family Cyprinidae; genus Garra; species Garra rufa. Next base: position 20,767,683 of record NC_133368.1, read on the forward strand.
TTAAAACAAGAACCCCTGGCTCGCAAAATCGCCAGCCCGACGTCCAGGGGCTATTGTGTTTTCCTGTATGGCTACCAAAATGTTTCACCGGCCTCCCCGACGGACTATAGTCGAGGGCTCCTGCGGGTTCTTAAAAACTCCTCAATTTAGTTGTATCAAATTTAAAGCCATAAAAAGTTTTAAATATGTTAAATAGAATAAGAAAATGCTTAATTATAATTTTAAGAGGTCTTACAGTTGGGGTCGGAAAGACGAGAATCGCGACAGGGCTGGATAAAACTTCAAAAGGCAATGATGTCACTGAAAAAATATGCGCGCTGCACGTTTCAAAGTCAAAACGCGGCACGGATGTCTTTATATAAATATATTTGAAGGGAACCCACTGTCCTCAGAAACGTGTCGTTCGCATTTTCATTTCATGCCTGATAAAACTGCGTTAAGGCTGCTTTGTGTACAGCCGTTACTAGGGAAACCGTAATGTTTCAGCGCTCTTAAAGCGCCCCCTCGTGACAAAGAATGAATTTGCAAATGTTCAGATGTTTATAGTCAGATTATTGCAAACATCGACCCACGTTTTTATGCAGCAAACACATAGAGTTTTAAATGTGAAACAAGTTAATGTGCTTTCTAAAAATCTAAACAATTAAGACAGTAATATTTATGTTTTAAATAAATATAATCAATTATATACTTGATTTATCCCTTTTAATCGTATAAAGGCTGAAATGCCGTTGTATAAGACGTTTTGTTTTTGTGTCATTTTATGGCTTAATATGTTACCGTACATTTTCCAACCCCACTCATACTGTGTTCATTTTACTTGTGCAGCTGTTAAAAAGGCCATACATTGCCCTAAATTGATATTTAAAAATTCTGCAGATGCACTGTAAATAGTGAAAAAAAAATGAATTCCTTCATATTTGTTTGTTTGTGTATTGAAAATATTTTTGATTGACATTTAGACTCCTATCTGATTTTCTATATTTAAAAATATTGTCTTTTTTATTTGGGCTAGTTAAATTAATGTTATTATTAATTTTATAGCTTCTTTTTGACTACCTTTAGTACTTTTAGGCTGAAATGTGAAATGTATTTGTGAAAAACTTGTTTTTGAACTGCAAGTTTTAGAATTTTAGTTTAGTATCATGTTTTTTTACATTCATTTTATACCAGTCATTAATATGTTACCATAGACATTGCCCTACCCCACTCATACAGTATTACTTTTATTTGTGCAGGTCTTAAAAAAAAATAATAATAATAATAATAATACTGCAGATACTCTGTAAATTATATTAATTAAATATTTTAAATTATATAATTTGTTTACTGTATGTTGGCTATTATATTAGGCAATGTTGTATTCAATCCAGACAGTTGTTTTTTATTAGCACAACATCTGTTTTAAAATGAAGAACTCATGTATGTGAACATGTAATTTACCACAGTGCTGGAAAATCTTGAAAATGCACCTTGAAAGTGCTTGGAAAGTGCTTGAATTTTACTTTGGAAAAGGTGTAAGAACCCTGACAACTGTAATGTCTACAACAATATGTCTGCAACTGTACACATGTGCACCAAAGCTGTTTGTGAATAGTTTAATAAACTGCTGGTCATAACCTTGTTACACCAAAATTTGTTATTTAGTATTCGGTCCATGCAAATTTGTTGGTTTGTTAAAAAAGAAGAGATACTTGGACTTAAAGGGACTTTTGTTGCTTTACTTGCACTAAAATTATTGAATTTGTTTTTATGTCTCATCCAAGATATTTGAATACTTTAAAAGGTCATTTTGTTGCTCTTGTTGCACTGAATACTGTGATTTATTTTTTTTTTCATTTTGAAGACATTTGTTGGTGATTTAAATGTGTATATTTATTATGTGTTTTTGACTTAAGGAAACTTGATCCACTGAGACTTTTTATCCATATGCAGTCTGCATTGTTTGTCATGCTTTGTAAATTAAACTTGGCATAGACTTAAACTTGCTACAGGTTTGCATAGAACTCAACAAAGATAAGTTAAATATACCGTACTATCTCATTTCATTTATCTGACTTTCCAATCCAGATATCAGGTTCAAGTCAATCACACATCAGCCTTTATTTCATATTTATATGACAATGTAAAAATGTGCACCCTAGTGTATACACCAAATAAGAATAGCGTTCCTTGAATCCACAAAAAAACATGCAAGGATGCTTGCTTTAGTGTTGCCACCCCTCATAATTTTAATGCCACCCCCTTGCCACCCCATGAATAATTTTCTAGATCCGCCCCTGAATGGGACCAAAAATGACATATTTTAAGTTGGTTCCGCTATAAGGAAAAAAATCTAAGCGATCGCGCCGGAGCCTGTGGAAAATATTTAAATTCTTGCCAAAAGATGCATAGGTGCGTTTCAGTTTCTCTTTAAATTCGTATGGTTAGACTTTTGTATGGTGTTTATAACGAATGCCATTATAATTTGTGATTTATTTCATAATGTTTATTTATAAATTTGTACTATAATTTTGTAGCTGCTATTTTGTAGCTAATATTTTCAGATTTTTTATGTTCGTCTGTCTGAATAGGCAAATTTAAAGGATTTGTCTACAACAACAGTTTTTTTTTTCTCTCAATACAATTTTGTCTGATATGTGTATAGCAGCTTTTTTATTCATGCAGCAAATGTTTTAAAACTAGTAAGTAAGTAAATACGTTTTTTTAACTTTACATGATTTTAAGGAACTTTTAACTATATAACTTTTCGGGTAGTTTAAAGTAAAGCATTGTCATGAATTCGTTGTAAATTACAAAATGCATTGTTATAGGCCTATATAGATGGAAGAATATTGTTTTAGCAAAGTATATAGTCGCATATAGCATTATACTGATGTATCAATACATATTACGCAATTCCTTAAAAAAATCTCCTTTTGCTCAGCTGCGCATACAATCTTAGCAGTCATGTCTGTGATCAGCTATTGTTCAACGCTGCAAAAACATGCTTTAAAATATGTTTTAATATAGAACTTTATTCAAGTTAATGTTTTATATACAATTATATATAAATTGTTATATATAAAAACTGTGCCCCCCTATGAAAACGAAATGCCCCCCCCCAATGAAAATGGTCTGGCGACGACCCTGTGACTGAGTTAGGCCATGTCAAAGATTTGCTTAATTCCTGAAAATAACGTGTTTGAGAAATCCCAATGTAAAGAAAAGCTTATAATTAAGGCGAGACACTGAATAGGGTTAAAAAAAGAGACCGTACTTACACAGTTGATTACACTGGTAATTGCAAACATTTTTTGTATTACAAGTTTTCTAAAATGTTAGGTTTAAATAGGCAAATGAGGCATTATTTAATGAAATATATGCAAATTTGCATGAATTTCTAGTACAAAAATCTAAAAACTGGATGAAGTCCGTTTCAAACTACTTGTTTATTTTTTGTGACATATTAAAGTCAAATTATACAGAGGGGATTTTGGGTATCTCATTTTCTTAACTAAAAACTAAAATAGGCATTAGAATTTTCGGGTGAATAAAATGTATAAAATCAAGCAAATTATATATGAACAAATCCCTCTGCTACTGAAGTGGTCTCTCGTACTGCGTAAGTATCTTACGCTAGGGGAAAATCCTTTTCTGCGAGATATTGAAGCCAAAAATTATCCTTAATTTTGAAGTAACGTAAAGCGCGTTGCAGCAGCATACAGACATAGGCGAAACAGCTTGCACGCCTATTGGCTGCTCTGCGGCAACTGCAGGAGCCTATAGAGCAAGGCCTGGCGCGACGCCAGATCCAATGGGGGCATTTCGCGCCCTTTGCGTCGCTTCCTGCCTAAAAGGGCGTGGTCTAGGTTTATAAAGACCGCTCGTAGGCAGCTATTATCTGATTTTTCATCCTTCAAGCGAAGCACACGCATCGCTGGAGCCGGAGAAGAAGCCGCCGTCGACTGCAAGCATCTCAGCGGGATGAGCCACTGAAGCTGCTGGCCACGCCGCCTTCCGAGCCTTCCTGCGCTTTCTGCCGCCTATATCCTTTATAATCTACAATGTGTGTCGCCGCTGCGATACACACTGTTTCTCTGAAAAGAGCAAAGCGTCTTTTTAAAGATGCCTTCATACGGCTCGTGCAGATGCCAATGGTGACTCTGAGGACTTGCCTTGCCTTCTTCACTGAGACTGCTCCCCCGCCCGCCGCGGTGTCGCGCCGTAAAAAGCGCCGTGCCCAGCGGGCCCCGGATCCTTCCCCCAGCCGACAAAGCTCGCCGGTTCGCCCGCCTGCTTCATCGACCTCGTCAGCCTCTGTTCCGGACGTAAAGCGGCCGCTGTCTGCCACCGCTTCAATCGACGCCGCTGACGAGGGGGCCATGAAGGAGTAAGAGGATTTCCGTTTCCCGCCAAAACGGGAACGCGAATGCTGCTCAGAAGAGGCGATAGCAGCCCACTTATGTCTGCCCTCCGCTGGACGGCGTGCTAAGTCGGCCCTCCCCTCTAAAGCTTGCCGTCAGACGTCAAACCTGCTCCGCCGCGCTTTCGCCGCCGCCAAGCCGCGTCAGCGCTGCGTAACATGACCTCTCACCGTTGCTGAGAGGCACCCGTGGCTAACGCTTTCTGACGTTTTTCTCGTCTGGCCGCCGCCCCGCCAGACGCGGCCCAGGATTGAGTTGAAACCTGAGCCTCCGAAATCGTCCTAGCACGACTAGGAAAACGACGGTGTACGAGTCCCGCTGTTGCCGGACCCCCACCAAAGTTATTCGCTCGTCCAGTTCCAGAAAATGTGACTGTTCCAGTGTTTTCTGCAGCCAATAAACCGGCTCCGTCGCCCGTTTGCCTGCACACAAAAGTCGTTCCCACGGCTACACAGATAAACCCCCAATAGAGTGTATTGTCTGGTGTCCCGGCCACGGCCGATGGTGTTTCACGTGTCGTAAGAATGCCCACTACCCAGTGCTCATCTCTACACACAAGCACAGCGCACATAAAATCGACTCAGATCGATTGCGCTTCACAACAGGCCACGGCCAATCGTGTTTCATGTGTCGGAAGAATGCCCACTACCCAGTGCTTATCTCTACACCCAAGCACAGCCTGTCACACAGGTCCCGCGCACATAAAATCGACTCAGATCGATTGCGCGTCACACGTGGTAAATGTGCCCACTTCACAGTGCCCACAGACACCACATTATGCACGTCAAACGGTTTCTATAAAAACGAAACCAAAAGTGCATTCGCTCTATGCAGGCGAACGTTGTTTGGAGTGTGTTAAATGTGCCCGCTGCCGCACGGCCACATCCACACACAGACATAATAGTTCCCGCTATCAGCGTGCCCCATGCCTCAAATGTCACGAGCACGTTTTTCATGAAATCAACGTGCATTCGCTCCACGCAAGCGAACGATGTTTGGAGTGTGTTAAATGTGACTGTTCCAGTGTTTTCTGCAGCCAACAAGCCGGTTCTGTCGCCCGCTAATTGCCTGCACACAAAGGTTGTTTTCACGGCTACCCAGATAAACCCCCAATAGAGTGTATTTTCTGGAGTCCCGGCCACGGCCGATGGTGTTTCATGTGTAGTAAGAATGCCCACTACTTAGTGCCCATCACTACACACAAGCACAACCTGTCACACAGGTCTCGCGCACATAAAATCGATTGCGCTTCACATGTGGTAAACGTGCCCACTTCACAGTGCCCACAGACATCACATTATGCACACCCCAAGGTTTCTGTAAAAACGAAACCAAAAGGTGTTCCCTATATGCAGACGAATGTTGTTTGCAGTGTGTTAAATGTGCCTGTTGCCACACAACCACATCCACACACAGACATAATAGATCCCGCTATCAGCGCTCGCGCCCCGAATGTCACGAGCACGTCACTTGTGCCGCAGCACACCGAAACCACTCCGTTACTGAACGAACGGAGCGCACTTCGTATTCAACCTCTAGCTATTCATGCAAACACATGGGAAAAGCTACCAGGGGTTTCGAAATGGGTGCTGGACATTATAAAAGGAGGCTATTCGCTACAGTTTCACCGACGCCCGCGCCGCTATACAGCGCGCGTCAAGACCACAATGCAGAAGCAGCACACCTGCTTCGAGCCGAAGTGGCGAAACTATTGAGCAAAGGGGTCATAGAGCCCCTTTCTCAAGCTCAAAGCGTAGGAGGGCTGTACAGCAGATATTTCCTGGTACCGAAAAAAGACCTAAGGCAGCTGAACAAAGCGCTGGTGAAGCGTCGGTTCAGGATGCTCACGACCAGAAAAATCCTCACGCAAGTTCGCCAAGGAGACTGGTTCGTGTCAGTGGATCTGAAAGACGCGTATTTTTAAATACAGATAGCGTCACATCACAGGCGGTTTTTGAGATTCGCCTTCGAGGGCCAGGCATATCAGTACACAGTCCTGCCGTTCGGTTTGTCCCAGGCACCCCGTACATTTACGAAGTGCATGGACGCAGCGCTCGTTCCTCTCAGACTGAAAGGCGTGCGCATACTGAACTATTTGGACGATTGGCTGATTCTAGCGCAGTCTCACTCAGTGCTCGTACAGCACACGACCATGTTACTCGATCACCTCGAGAATTTGGGTCTCAGAGTCAATTGGGCGAAGAGCTCTCTGTCCCCCAGTCAGAAGACTTCCTTCCTGGGCACAGAATTGGACTCGCTGTAAATGATAGCGCGGCTGTCACCACAGCGCGCAGCAGACATTCAGCACACAGCGGGCTCGTTCCGCTGTGGCGCCTCCGTCCTGCTCAAAAAATTTCAGAAAATGCTGGGTCTCATGGCCTCAGCGTCATAAGTTCTACAGCTGGGTCTGCTCTGCATGCGCCCACTGCAGTTCTGGCTGAAAGCGCGCGTCCCGTGTCAAGCATGGGCGTCCGGTCGGCTTCGTCTCACGGTCAATCAGAAATGTGTCACAGCCCTGAAACCGTGGAAAGCAGTCGACTGGTTCCAGTCAGGTGTAAGCTTGGGGACTTCCTCGAGAATAAAAGTGGTGTCTACGGACGCGTCCACCTCGGGATGGGGGGCTCTGCTTGAGGGCAGACCGTCTTTTGGCCAGTGGTCAGAACGGGAAAAGCTCCTGAATATCAACTGCCTCGAAATGCTGGCAGTACAGAACGCGCTGACGCGCTTCTGTCCCCAAATAAAAGGAAACCATGTACTAGTCCGCTCTGACAACATGTCAGTGGTTTCCTATATAAATCGCCAGGGCGGTCTCAGGTCCAAAAACCTATACAGACTTGCAGAACGCCTCCTGGTATGGGCTCAGCGCAACCTGCGCTCGCTGAAAGCAGCGCATGTGCCGGGGCTTCTAAACATAGGGCCAGACAGACTGTCCAGGAACAATGTTCCAGCAGGCGAATGGTCTCTACAACCACACTGTGGAAAAAATTCGGCAGAGCGGAAGTAGACCTGTTTGCGTCTCCGAACAACGCTCACTGTCTGGAATTTTACTCAGAAAGCAGAGACGCACTGGCCCACGAATGGCCCCGCCGTCATCTCTATGCTTTTCCCCCCGTCTCTCTCCTACCTCAGGTGATAGAGAGGGTCAGGGAAAAAGGATGTTCAATACTGCTGGTAGCGCCGTTTTGGGAAAACCAGCCCTGGTTCCCAGCGCTGATGCAGCTGACGAGCACTGCCCCGTGGCCGATACCAGTGAGGAGAGACCTTCTCTCTCAGGCCAGCGGCTCGATTTGGCATCCTCATCCAGAGCTGTGGTCCCTTCATGTCTGGGCCACCAGCGAATATATGATGAACTCCCTAAAGGAGTATTAAACACGATCACGCAGGCTAGAGCCCCTTCTACTCTATTCCTCAAAATGGTCTGTGTTTTTGGGCTGGTGCGCAGCCCGCGGCTCGTCACCCACTAACTGTGGTGCGATGGAGGTGCTTTCCTTTCTACAAGAGCTGCTGGACAAGGACAGAACCCCTTCCACGCTCAAAGTCTATGTGGCGGCCATAACAGCGTTTTCGACAACGCTAGGTCAGTCAATAGGAAGGAACGATTTAGTTATTCGCTTCCTGAGGGGAGCTAGAAGACTGAATCCCCCCAGACCTCCCACAGTCCCCATATGGGACCTTTCTGTGGTACTAGAGGCTATGAAAGGTGGACCATTCGAGCCTCTGCAGACGATTGATTTGAAATACCTGTCTCTTAAGACTGTATTTCTGCTGGCTCTCGCTTCAGTGGACCTATTTTGGACCTAATGACTCTAAAGTCATACTCAAACCCAAACATGGTTACATTCCAAAATCCCTCAACACACCGTTTAGGGCACAGGTCATCGCGCTGTCAGCCCTACCGGTCACTGATGAGGAAATGGACGCGAGCCTCCCATGCCCAGCCAGTCTCGCTCGTCTGCTTTTAGACAGACAGAACAGCTTTTTGTTTCGTTTTACGGGCGTCCCAAGGGACTGGCCGCGTCGAAACAGAGCTTATCCAGATGGATAGTTGATGCTATTGCGCTGGCATATGCTTCCAAGGGCATGCAGTGCCCGCTAGGTGTCAGAGCACATTCCACGAGGGGCGTGGCCTCATCGTGGGCTTGGTCGAGTGGGATTGCCTTGCAAGATATTTGTACGGCGGCAGGCTAGGCCTCTCCGTCTACATTTATAAGGTTTTACAACCTGGAGGTTCCCGCATTACAGGCCAGACTGCTGTCAGTCTAGATATTCAGTGTTGTCTGACCTGATGTTATCAGCTCGGAATGCTGCGTCTACTGAGCACAGCTCTAGGGTCGACAGTGAAAGTAATAGCACAAGATGTGCCTGGGCAAACTGTGTGAAGATCCTTATTCTTACGTCAGCTCAGGTCGTAACCCCGCCCTGTATGTACGTTTACTTAGCGTCTGAGTGACGCTGCACTATGTGGAAGAGTACGGCGTTGCCCCTCCCTCTTCCCCGGACTCCCTGTGAGTTCTCTAGGTGATTATGAACTGTATGAACCCCGGGCTTTCGCCCTTGGGTCTTTGGTGTCAGATCTCAGCATGCACGGCGTTTTACACTGGGTCCCCTAGCGTAAGATACTTACGCAGTACGAGAGACCTCTTGTAAGAGAACGTACTCGGTTACTAACGTAACCTCTGTTCTCTCTAGAGAGGGAACGAGTACTGCGTATCTTGCCGTGCATGCGCACGCTCTGGTTGCTTCGATGATGAAAAACCAGATAATAGCTGCCTACGAGCGGTCTTTATAGGCCTAGACCACGCCCTTTTAGGCGGGAAGCGACGCAAAGGGCGCGAAATGCCCCCATTGGATCTGCCGTCGCGCCAAGCCTCGCTCTATAGGCTGCTGCAGTTGCCGCAGAGCAGCCAATAGGCACGCAAGCTGTTTCGCCTATGTCTGTATGCTGCTGCAACGTGCTTTACATTATTTCAAAATTAAGGATAATTTTTGGCTTCAATATCTCGCAGAAAAGGATTTTCCCCTAGCGTAAGATACTTACGCAGTACTCGTTCCCTCTCTAGAGAGAACAGAGGTTACGTTAGTAACCGAGTACGATTTATGGCTCAGTGTAGGAGAAAAAAACTTATTTTGAGAAAACGGCCTTTAAAATATGGATTGTAATTGAAATCTATTGACACAAATAGATAAAGTGCTATAAAAGAAAAAAAAATTCTTAACGTTTTGTAAAACAGGTCTATGTATTATGATACACATGTCCAAAAAGCAAAAGTTCTAAAAACATTGATAGGAATGAGTGTAGCAACAGTTACCAAGTCAATTCACTGAAATTATCTGTGTAACTTATTAGTCAAATGAAATATCATTAATATATAAAATTGAGGTGTAATCTAATTTATGTATTTGGGTATTTTTTATTAAATCAGGGTTCCCGTGGAGTCTTAAAAAGTCTAAAAAAGACAAGTTTAGGTCTTAAATTTAATTTACCCAAGTCTTAAAATTCTTACCTTCGTTCATTTTGTTAATTTTGTTCAAGCGTTGTCCGCCGAAAATAAAATATTAAAATGCTGTAGAACTAATAATAAGTTTTGTTTTCTAGTAGGCTACGTGATGATGATAATCCCATTGCATGATCACTGCAAATATAAGTCCTGTAAAGTAGGTGGCGGTATGTAACCCGCCAATAAAATGAAGGAAGTTGGTTCACTAGGCTACCTGCCCACCAAATTCGTGCAACGTTAAGTCAGGGCTGTTGTCGAGCGCGTAGTTTTCAAAGATCATGGGGAAGTGTGTGTTTAACATGACTTGGCTCGATAAGGGCGAGTTTTGCAGCTGGTTACAAGCTGTCTGCAGCAGTAGATATGAAGCTCGCTGCAATGCTTGCCATAAAAAAACCTTCAGTAGAGTCAAACCATCTCACAGTTCTGTTCGGCATCCCAGCTGCCTAGGCCTACATCATTGTCGATGCCTGGTCCCTCTGGACTCCAAGGCAGTAACGTTACAGCTTCGTTTAGTCGGTCTGATCTTCGGGCTACTTTCGGATCCACTGAGACTTCAAAATCGGAGGTACTATGGATTCTCCACACCGTGACAAAACATATGTCATATTACAGTAACGATAATATTAGTGACGTTTTCCAGGCAATGTTCCCCGACTGAAACATTGCGAAAACGTTTACGTGCGGACCGAACAAGATCGCTTATATAGCAAGATTTGGTATAGCGGACTTCATCAAGAGAGATCTAATTAACACCATTAGCGGACCGTATGTCTTGACGTTCGACGAAAGCTTCAACTCATCCACCAAATCCAAGCAGCTGGACCTCCACATTCATTTCTGGAGCAATGGAGAGGTGCGGTTGAGATACATTGGATCTCAGTTCATGGGACATGGGACAGCACAGGACCTCCTGAAGCATATCGAAGTAAGTGGCCCACTTTGCTGACTGGCCTCGGATGTATACTTATCAATTTGTAAGTCTGCATTTGAACATCATGTCAAAGGCCTAACCCATCTAGGGGAATATGCTAAAAATGTAGTGTGCTATATTGTGTAAAATGTGCATATCGTGCACATCTATGCAACATTGTAGCCTATGGAAATAGGCCTAATTATTTTTTCAGTCGGCATAGTTTGCACATGGGGTGAAAAAGAGTAGTGCATTCCAGATTCACATTCATATTCAGCCTGCCAGTTTTATATTCATATTCAACATTCAGCTTTCAATATGTTGGTTCCATCTACAGTCATTGGTTCCATTGAGATAATTGATAGGCTAGATAATGTAGAGGGAGGTTCTAATATTAGCCTATTTAAATTTCTTTTACAGTAGATGCTTTGTTAAGGACTGTGGAGAGAAGCTCCTCAGCCTCTCTTTAATTCCTGTTCATTTCTTTCAGTAATGTAGCCATTGTTGAATGTCTGTTTTATCAGCTGCATCAGCTCCATACTAGAAGAAAGGTTGCAGTTTAGCATGTAGCTGAATTTATACATGAATGTAATCTTTAAGCTTATTTCTTCTTATTTTCCAAAAGGAGGCATTGCATCTTTTGGACCGCAGCAGGCTGATTTCAGTGTCCATGGATGGACCCAATGTGAATTTTAAGCTTTTGGACCTACTCCAACAGGACCATGCAGAGAAGTATAGGGGTGCACAACTGGTGTCCGTCGGCAGCTGTGGACTCCACACACTTCATAACTCCTTCAAGGTGGGATTTTCGATGTGGAATGTGGATAAAATTTTAAAGGCCATGCACACTCTTTTCCACAACGTTCCTGCAAGGAGGGAGGACTATGAACAAGTCACAAAATCTACACTGTTTCCCAAGCCATTTTGTGGCCACAGGTGGCTTGAAAATCTCCCAGTTGTTGAACGGGCACTGGAAGTCTGGCCATCTCTCATGCTGTATGTGGACGCTGTGCACAAAAAACAGCTCCCAAACCCCGAAACAGCATCTTTTGACACCATCGAAGCAGCCATTAAGGTTCCCCTTACGACAGCGAAGATGCACTTTTGCATGACTCTGGCCAGGACCTTCCATCCGTTCATGAAGAAATACCAGACCGATGAACCTGTGATGCCTTTCTTTGGCAAAGATCTGGCTGAGTTAATTAAGGTAATTATTTATGGTATATGGTTAGTATGATTAGTTGGCATGGGCTTCTCATTTTATTTGTTTATTTATTCATCTGTGATGCTTTTGTCCAAAATAACAAAGTATTTGTCACATTTTGGGGATTGCATATAAAATGTCGTAGGGCCAGTCTCCTATTACATGTATGCCTGTAGTGGCATTTATGTCGAAAAATGTGCTATATAAATAAAATTTACTTACTTACTATTGTAAGCCCAAGTTCAGTGCCTTCTTAAATTAATAAAATCCTAATGAATTGAGAGAATTAGGATGTCACTGTGTGCAATATAAAAGGAAATTAAATTGGCTAATGGTACTTTTGCCTACTGACTGACAGAGTCTACTGAGACGCTGTATTTCACGAGTTCGCTTTTGCATATAATAAACAGCGTAAAAGTTAAGCGTGTTTGGCATGCTGTCCGGGAGAGGGCTCCGAGCTCGGTAGTCATTCCCGAGCCCGGGGCACTCCCCCTGCCCAGGGAGAGGGGTCCGAGCTCGGCATTTGGCCCGAACCCAATAGCTCTCCCCCAAAGTGCAAAATAACTGCAGGACAGCAGCCAGATAACCCCCCAAAAAGCTTAACTTGGCTGAAGGGATGCTGGACGTTTGGAAGTAGACAGAGTGTGGGAGGAGCTTCTGCGGGCATTGCTGGGGTAGATAGAGAAGAAAGCGTTTTGCGGCAGTGAAACTTGAGGCAGGTGGAAATTATGAATGGTGCTCTTGAGGGAGCGGGCATTGCTGTTGCGTGGGGAAAAAAGCGGTGGCTGCAGCGGGGCTTTGCATTGCTGCGCGTATAGGAAGTAAGCGGGGGCTTCAACAAGAGCCATGCGTTGCAAGGCGTGAGAGAAAAAGCGGGGCGAGCACTGCTATGCATAAGGGGAATAAGCGGGGGGCTGCGGCGGGGCTTTGCATTGCTGCGCGTATGGGGGATAAGCGGGGGCTTCAACAGGAGCCATGCGTTTGCTGAGCGTGAGAGGAAAAGCGGGGCGAGCACTGCTGTGCGTAAGGGGGGCTCCAGCGGGGGCGCGCATGAATGCGTGTAGGGAAATAAGCGGGGGCTTCAACAGGAGCCATGCGTTTGCTGAGCGTGAAAGGAAAAGCGGGGTGAGCACTGCTGTGCGTAAGGGGGGGCTCCAGCGGGACGCGTTTTACTGCGCGTAGGGAAATAAGCGGGAGCTTCAACAGGAGCCATGCGTTTGCTGAGCGTGATAGGAAAAGCGGGGCGAGCACTGCTGTGCGTAAGGGGGGCTCCAGCGGGGGCGCGCATGAATGCGTGTAGGGAAATAAGCGGGGGCTTCAACAGGAGCCATGCGTTTGCTGAGCGTGAAAGGAAAAGCGGGGTGAGCACTGCTGTGCGTAAGGGGGGGCTCCAGCGGGACGCGTTTTACTGCGCGTAGGGAAATAAGCGGGAGCTTCAACAGGAGCCATGCGTTTGCTGAGCGTGATAGGAAAAGCGGGGCGAGCACTGCTGTGCGTAAGGGGGGGCTCCAGCGGGGCGCGCAGGGAAATAAGCGGGGGCTTCAACAGGAGCCATGCGTTTGCTGAGCATGATAGGAAAAGCGGGGCGAGCACTGCTGTGCGTAAGGGGGGGGGGCTCCAGTGGGGCGCATGTGCATGCGCGTAGGAAAATAAGCGGGGGCTTCAACAGGAGCCATGCGTTTGCTGAGCGTGAAAGGAAAAGCGGGGCGAGCACTGCTGTGCGTAAGGGGGGGCTCCAGGGGGGTGCGCTTTACTGCGCGTAGGGAAATAAGCGGGGGCTTCAACAGGAGCCATGCGTTTGCTGAGCGTGAGAGGAAAAGCGAGGCGAGCACTGCTGCGCGTAAGAAAATAAGCGGGGGCTTCAACAGGAGTCATTGTTGCTGCGCATATGGGGAATAAGCTGGGGCTTCAATGAAAGCAAGATGTCCCATGGAAATGGGACGCAGAGGGGATGGTTGAAGCGGGCTAGAGATGGCGTGGACGTGGGTGGGTTGGTGCTAGAACGGGTTGGCCGATTAGGGTTTGATGAGTTTCTTTGATGAAAGCGCGATCTGATCGGATGTAGCTTTTGAAAGCTTCCGATGACCACCGGCCAAGCGCTTGGATCTGCTATTGGGAGAGGCCTTTTTGAGCGGCTGTGGTTGCTGCGTCTATGCGGAATGAATGGCTGGAGAAATTGTCAGCTGGGGTGCCAGAGAGAAGTAAGATGGATTTAAGGTGCTTTTGGAACCAGAAGCTTGTGACGGGGCGGTTGGAGTCATCTATAAAGAGAGGGTTGGAGGGGAGTCTGGATTGGGATTTCCTGAGCTGAAGGAAAGCGAGGAGGGTTTGGAAAGGTTGGAGGGGTGATTGAAGGTTAAAGATATATATATATAATGGCCTTTCTTAGTTTGGTCTGTCTTACTTTGCTTTATGAAGTAAGAGATTGTCTCGCCGTCTAGAACTGCTAGATCGGAGATGGTAGGGTGGATGGCTGGGTTGAAGCCCGATGTAATGGCGAGCTCAGAGCATCTGAGGAAACCGAAAAGGCCAAGATAAACATTGCGTCTAATGTGCAGGCAGTATGAATAGAATGGTAACCTTTACGGAGCGTGGAGATGCATTTGGTCAGGATCTTTAGGGTGATGGGTTGTCTGGGGTCTGGGTGGCTAGGCTGGGTTTTTTGTATACCTTTGATGAGGAGGGATGTCTGGGAATTGGAAATATGGGGTGAAGGCGAGCCGAATAACAGTTTGTGGAAAAACTGGACTCCGCTTAGGTATCCTTTAATGGAACTGGCTTGGAGGTTTTTATTGGAGTTGAGATGGGAGATAAATGAGGAGAGTCCTAGGGGAGACAGCTTGGAGAATGGAATTGAGGGATGCTTTGAGAAGGGGTCTCAGGGGGTGGTCTATGGGAATATCAGTTTTGAATAGGGAGGAACTGGGGTTGGCAGCGGGTCCGCCTCTGGAGCCAGCGATCTGAATTTCTGAAAAGCAAAGCGAGAGAGAGAGTCAGCGATTTGATTCTTTGACCCGGGGATGTGTTTTGCAGTTATGATAAATTGGTCACAAACTGAAATCCAAATCAAGCATCTGAGCAAAGGCATAAGTGCGGGGAAGTGGGTAACGGCCTTTGTTAATGCAGTGGACTGTAGCTTCGTTGTCACAGTGGACGACGATGCTGGTGGCGGACCACTCTTTGCCCCATAGGAAAGCTGCGGCCACTAACGGGTAAAGCTCAAACAGCGCTGAGGATGATAGCTGCTGAGGCAAATCTGCCAACTCGGGGGGCCAGGTAGAAGCGAACCAGCGGCCCCGGAGAAAACCTCCAAAACCGACGGAGGGGGCGGCATCGGTATATAATTCGATATCGATTGGGGAAGAAACCAAATTGCTGTAAAAGAACGATAAGCCGTTCCACTGTTTAAGGAAGGAAATCCATAAACTGAGCTCGTTGCGGCACGAATCAGTTATGGAAATGCGGTCCTCGAGTGCGTGGGCGGAGGAGGAGAGGGAGAGGAGGTGGGAGATAAAGGGGCGGCCTTGAGGGATGATGCGCATCGCGAAAATTTAGATGACCCAAAATGGATAACAGCTCGCGTTTTGTACAGCTAGAGTTTGTTAACAGAGGGGAGGCTATTAGAATCGTTCTGTCAATTTTTTCTTTGGGCAGGGAAGCCAGGAATTTTTGGGTATCTAAATTGATGCCCAAAAATTCGATGGAAGTGCTAGGACCCTCGGTTTTGTCTTGGGCGAGGGGAATCCCGAGCTCTGAGAAAAGCTTTTGGGTTGTCAAGAGGTGTGCGGCTGGGAGGGAATCTGGGGGTGAGATGATTAAGAAATCATCTAACAGATGAATCAGACAGCCTCTGACAGCGTGTTGAAGATTTTTGGACTGCTTTTGCAACCAAATGTGAGGCGGACGGCGAAATAGAATTCGTTTTTCCAGCGAATGCCAAATAAGTGCCAGAAATCTGGGTGGATGGGCATAACTTTGAAAGCAGAAGTAATATCGACTTTGGCCAACCAAGCGCCGTGACCTGCTTTTTTAATCAAGGTAGTGGCTTGGTCGACGTCGTGATAGTGAAGAGAAAACTCTTCGAGCGGAATGAGGCTGTTAATGCTGGGGAATAGGGAATTATGCGAAGATGAAAGATCAATTATGAGGCGTTTTTTGCCTGAGAATTTTCTGGTGGCAACGCCGATGGGGCTGACTCGATAGATACTAAAGGGAGGGACAGAAAAGGGGCCTATCATGAAATTTGAGTCTATTTCTTTTTTGATTAGGCCGTCCACTATTTCGGGTTCGGTGAGAGCGGAGTGGAGATTTGGGTAGATGAGGTTTTGGGAGGGGAGGCTCAGGACGCCGGGGTGGAATCCATGTGTGAGACCTGAAAGAACATAATGTGTGAAATGGGGGTCAGGGTGATGAAGCAATTCAGCAGATAAGCGGGAAACATTTACAGGAGTCGATAAATATCTTTTTTGATTTTTATTTGCAGCTTTATGGACAGGACAAACCAGATGTGCATGAGCGCCGCCACAAAAATGCACACATGCATATAACGACAGTGTTGTCTGGTGCACCTGCTGCTGTTAAAGTCTGTGCAGACTTGGTTGCCAGAGGAAGAAGGGCGGCGGCGAAGTGTGGGAGTAGGGGTAACTGGGGTCTCCATGAGACGCGGGACGTAGCTCGTGGATTTGGGTTGGGATGGTTCAGGGCCGGGAGGAATGGATGGGTTGATGAAAGTGCAGCTGGAGGTGGGGTGGGAAAAGGAACGGCAAATTGCGCAGGAGATGTTACGGCAGCCCAGGAAGACTCTGTTATGGAGCTCGGTGTCCAGAGCTCCCCAGTAAGGACACTGGTTCCACTGGGCTACTCGGATGGCACATTTGGCGGCGAACATTTTGTGGTATGTATAAAAGTGGGTACCTCCGAATGACAGCGTGAGTTCAGCGACTATTGCGAGATAGTCGCTGAGCTCGCGCCTCCTGTGGGGGAAAACGGTGCAGATGACTTCTGCGTAGCGGGTGAAAGCCATTGTAAACTCGACAAATGACAGAATGCGTGACTGTGCGGGTGCGGAATTTTTTAAAGTGACAGAGAAATCGCCTACATTGATTTGGCGATCGGTGGGTGAGGGTAAGTTTGGTGACAAGAGGGTGAAAAGATCAACATCTGCACCTGCTAGAATCTGGGTCCTGATGGAGTTGGGAACTGGGGGAGGTTCCAGCGCTAGAGCATTTGGCGGGGCTGGAAGGGGTGTGGCTGAGGCCAATGAGAAGGGAGGACGGGCCTGAGGAGGAAGGAAAGTGGCTGCGGGGACTGATAGAGGCTGTAAGCCTGAGCTGCGGCCGTCTCCTGGAACGGAAAAGCGAGGGGGGAAAAGAGGGGGAATAGGGGGCACCGGTGCTTGTGGCATGAGCGGGGGAATGCTCGTGCTATGAGCGGAAGGCGGTGCTGCGGGCCATGGGAAGGGGAGTGAAAGGAGAGGCAAAAGCTGCGGACGGGAATCGGCCGCTGGAGTGGGCGCGCTTGTGCTACTGCGGCGGCTTGTAGAGGCGATGCCCGGCTCTCTGCCGGCATGAGCAGCGAGCTCCCGCTCCGAAGATCGAGCAGGATGGCAGTGGCTAGTGACTGCGTCATCCGGGGTGTGGCCCAAGCTCGGTGGCGGCCTTCTGCTGCGTCCTGACGTGGAGTAGGGGGCGCTGCGGCCCGTGCGTGCTCTGCCTGAGGCCCTAGAAGGAGGGGTAGATTTGGACTTCCCCTGCGTTTGAAGAGATGAATGGAGTGCGAGGAGATCCGCTTTGGAGGAGCTGCTGGGGATGACGATGCCGGCGCTGGTGAGCGCCTTGTGGAGCTCAGCTACGGTCCATTTTCCCCTGTCTGGGGCGTCAGAGAAAGCTGAGGCGTATGAGGACGCTGGAGAAGATGCCCGACGCCTGGAAGGTGGTGGAGACGGCGAAAGCCGGCGTCTCGGAGTGCGAGCAGCGGCGGTGCGTGAGGGCCTGCGGCCCCGTGATGCAGCCGTGGGCTCAATTGGTGGATCCTGCGGAGCGCAGGTGGCCTGGGCGGCGACCTGGATGGAGGCTGGAGGAGCTGCAGGATTGTCTGTGCCAGAGGCATAATCCTCGGAGGATGAGTGAATCTCGGACAGGTGGTGCTGAATGCTGAATGCTGTGATGCTGAAATCAGAGATAACTGAAGGTAGGACTGCTTGGTTATTTAAAGGGACTGTAGTAATTGGATAGGGAGAGTGATTGGATAGGGAGTGATTGCTGATGATGAATTGGCCGTGTTAATTATCTGCGCGAGCTCCTCCTGAAATTTGTTAATGAAACATCACGAAGAGAGAGGTCCTCCAGGACATCACTCCTCTTCAGCTCACCAAGCTTGATACGTCCGACAAGACCTTGCATACACGTTTCCTTTATGTGCGTTGGATCAATACAAAAATGCAGAGAGAAAAAAGACAGGAGTGCCAATATTTTTCAGTCATGACTATGCATATTTGACTGACTTATTTTCTCACACTTTTTTGTTTGGGGATGCCATTGTCCAACAGTTTAAATCGTTCCTGTCTGTTGAGGCAAGGAATGAAGAATTCCTTGCCTTCCAGCCATTTGAGATGCTAAGACACCTTCTTGCATGAGAGATTAAGAGGTCCCTACCCTGCTGCATGGGGTTTTTGCCAGAAGTTACTGCTCCTTTCACATGGCCAGGCCACTGTTGAAAGGGGATTTTCTATCAACAAGAAGGTGGAGACCGAAAACATGCAACAGGACACAATTGTTGCACAAAGGCTCATATGTGACTTTGTTACAATGCATGGGGATGTCACTCAGGTCCCCCTTACCAAGGAACTTATGGCATTTGTGGATGCAGCCCGGTCAAAATACAGACTCTTTCTTGATCAAGAGCGCATCAGAAAAGAAAAGGAATCTCAGAGCCAGAAAAGAAAGCTGGTTGAGCAGTGTCTGGTGGACCTTAAGAAAAGAAAGACAAACTTAGAAGATGTGTCTGCCTGTCTTGTCAGGGAGGCAGATGTACTAGCAGAACAAGCTGAGGGCACAGCAGGCTCCAAGAAGGCTCAGCTTCTCTCAAAGTCCAATGCCCTGAGAAGGGCACACAAAGAAAAACTTGCAGAACTGAAAGCCCTTGAAACTGAGATTGATGCCAAAGGGGATGAACTCAGACATATGTAGGGTTAGGTTGTATGTACTAGTGTTGTGTTGGGAATATGGATATCAGAAGTTCAGTATTTTCATCTGTTTTATTGCTGAGTTTCTTTGATATTTTTCTCTAAGTGTATCAATAAAAACTAGAATGTTTTAAGAATTTCTGGGATCATTCTAATGTTTCTATTTGCAGTATGTGTTGTGTTGGTCTTAAACTTCACACATAATGGTCTTAAAAGGTCTTAAATGTAACTAACTGAAACCTGCAAGAACCCTGTTAAATGAACACTGTGCTACATCCGAACTGACCCCACTGTATTATTTTTTTATGATAGTTTTACTTTCTTCATGTAAAGCACTTTGAATTACTATTGTGTATGAAATGTGCTACAGTATAAATAAACTTGCCTTGCCTTGCCTTGCAGTGTCATGAAAATTATGAAAATACTAATATCACAATATCAATCACAGGCAAAGGAGACAGAAATTATTGAGGGACAGGTAGAGCAGGGCCAATCAGATGTACAGTGTCAGGTAAGTGTGTTGTGCTTTTATTGAAGGGATACTGACAGAATTTTTTGGGGGGGGTGAACAATTTCTTTAATGTTTTCGGAGTTGTGGCTGTTCAGCAGATGAACATCACAGGCTGACCAATTTACAGTATTATCTGTCAATTTAACAAGTGTAATGTAAACAAGTTAGTTATTATGAGTAAGTAAAACATCTTTTCCTGCATTTGTTCTGTATGAGGAGTCAGTCTGTTCTGAGACAGTGAGAGTAGAGGAAGGGGCAGATTCAGAACCAGGGAGGGAGCTGGAGACAGCAGAACAAAGAGATGATATTGCCAGCACCAGCACAGGGAGCACAATTTTTAGTTTAGATCTCAGTGCCTGTACAAAACCTTACCAACCATCCCCCCCAGTGTATCGAAAAACAAATACTTTCAAATAAGTAATTGACATTTCAAGAGAAATGGTATCAAGACTTTCCATGGCTACATTACAGTCCATCAGTGAAAGGGGTCTTATGTTTTTACTGCAGCAAAGGTATTTCAAACCAGTCCTCTTTAGGTCATAGACCTGATGCTGCTTTCGTTAGTACAGGCTTTAGAAATTGGAAGAAAGCCATTGAACAATTTACAGCACACCAGACCTCTCAAGCCCACCAACATTATGTGACTGTCACTGCACATCAGCCAAACCCAATCAGCGCCCAGTTATCTAGTGCATGGCAAGACATTGCTTGAGGAAAATTGTTAGCTCTGTGCGGCATGTGGCAAGGCAAGGACAATCTTTAAGAGGCCAGAAGAAAGTGGGAATCTGTATCAGCTCATAAAACTTAGGGCAGAAGAGGATGATCCAGTTTTATTGAAATGGTTAACAGATCGTGCCGCTGCATATGTAAGCCCTAAATCGCAGAATGAAATCCTGAACATAATGGCCAATACAATAATCCGAGGGATTGCAACTGAGATTAGGTCTCCAGCCCTTGTTCAGTTTTCTGTAATAGTTGATGGCACCCAGTGGATGGCACCCAATGGATATTTCGGGTATTGAGCAGGAAAGTGTCTGTCTGCGCTATGTGGACCATGACCTTATGCCACACGAGGAGTTTATTGGGTTGTACAGTTTATCAGAGACAACAGGCCAAGGCATTGCCAAAATAGTTACTGATGTGTTGTTGATGCTTAATCTGCCAATGTCTGCTTTACGTGGGCAAAGTTACGATGGTGCCTCCAACATGGCAGGAAAGTACAGTGGTGCACAGGCAGTAGTGAGGGAGCAGCAGCCATTAGCCCTCTATGTGCATTGTGGGGCGCATTGTGTCAGTTTAATCACACAGACTGACTGCTCAGTCTCCCCAATGATCCGGGACTGCCTTTCTTGGGTCCATCAGTTAGGCATCCTTTTCAACCAGTCAGGAAAATTTAAGAAAATGTTTGAAAACATAGTTACCGCTGAAAATGAACCCATTACCAGACTGAAACCTCTATGTCCAACCAGGTGGACTGTGCGTAATTCTGCTATTATAGCTGTGCTAGGGCAGTATGAGTGGGTCCTTGTTAGTCTAGAAGAGATGGCAAAAAGTGCATCTAGGACAGCTTCAACTGCCAGTGGCTTATTTTGAGCACTTCAGTAAAGGTAAGCCTGTGTTGGGTATTACACTTGCTTCTGCTGTTGTTGGAGAACTTGAGTGCCTAAACATTTCACTGCAGAAGAAGACCCAGACTGTCTCTGGTATGCAGGATGCAGTAGATTGTGTACAATCCTACCTTCAGGGAAAGAGAAATGACAAGAGCTATCTTGAATTGTATGAGAAAGCTACATCACTGGTAAACTCCACCGAATTAGTTGACCCTATTGAGACAGAAAATAAATACATTTGTAAACAACTCAGTACGACCTCATCTTATTCCAGCTTTGAAGTCAATATGTTTGAACTTGGCCCATCTCTCCCAGTGCTTTGCGCTATTTTTTATAGACCACCAAAATATAACAAAGACTTCTTGGGAGATTTCACTGATTTCTTGGCTGGAACTATGCCAAATTATGACCGTGTTTTAATTCTTGGTGATTTTAATATTCATGTTTGCTGTCCAGATAAACCACTGGCCAAAGACTTTTTAAATATCATTGACTCTTTTAATCTTGTACAGCGTGTTGTTGGTCCTACACAAGAGCATGGCCATACCCTTGACTTAGTTCTGACCCATGGTATTTCTGTTGTAAACTTAGCGGTGTACAATGCATCGTTTTCAGATCATATGCCTGTGATTTTTGACTTTATGCTTCCATGTCCTGTGGTCAAAAAGCCGTGCGCTCCTGCGCAGCGCTACCGTGTTGTTACGTCCTCCACTGCGTCTCAATTCTCTGCTTCATTTAGCCATACCCCCGCTGTTGATCCTTGTATTGCAGATGCTGAGGCACTTCTTTCTTGCTTTAATTCTAAATGCCTGTCTGTCTTAGACTCTGTGGCTCCGGTGAAAACTAGGCATTCAAAACCTAGTCCTGAGCCTTGGCTGAATGATGTCACACGCGCAGCCAGGCGTGAATGTAGAAAAGCAGAGAGAAAGTGGAAAAAGGACATGTTGCAGGTGTCTTTTCAAATTTTAAAAGAGCTGGCGAATCTATCAGAAAACTGTAAAAATTGAAAGAACTAAATATTTTTCTGATATTATTGTTTCCAATTGTAACAATCCCCGTGTTTTGTTTACAACCATTAACAATGTGATCAATGCTCCACAAACAGCCTGCTTGGAAGCTTCAGATGAATTATGTGAAATTTTTTTGCATTTTTTTATTAATAAGGTTGAGAGCACCAGAGCCCTCATACACCTTCCTTTACCTAATCCATCAATTCCAATCACACCCCCAGCTGTATTAGACCAATTTGAGCCTGTTGGTCTGCCTCTGTTAAAAAAAATTGTTGGTCATATGAAGCCCTCTGGTTCCCCTAATGATTTTCTTCCACCCCGTCTCTTTAAAGAGGTTTTTCCAACCGTAGCTCACGATGTACTAAATATTATAAATAGCAGTCTGACAAATGGTACTGTTGCGGATGGTTTTAAGCACGCCGTGGTACAGCCATTGCTCAAGAAGCCTGGTCTTGACATCTCTGTCCTTTCAAACTTTAGGCCAATTTCAAAACTTCCGTTTATGTCAAAGATCTTAGAAAAAGTTGTTTTTAGTCAGTTAAATGTGTTCTTAGATGAACATAAAATTTTTGAGGTGTTCCAGTCAGGTTTTAAAAACCAGCACAGCACAGAAACTGCACTACTAAAAGTTTTTAACGATGTTCTTCTAGCCACAGACTCTGGCCACTGTGTCATCCTGGTCCTGCTCAACCTAACTGCGGCCTTTGACACAGTGGACCATGACATCCTCCTGTCTCGACTAAAAGACTGCGTGGGAATCCAAGGCAGTGCGTTACAGTGGTTTAGATCATATCTGACAGGGAGAAGTTTTAGTGTCCATGTGGGGTCTGCTGAGTCCTCTGCTGCCCCTCTCACCTGTGGAGTGGCCCAAGGCTCTTATTTTGGCCCCACTACTCTTCTCCCTATACCTCCTTCCTCTCGGGGCCATTCTCCGCAAAACATGGTGTCTCTTTCCATTTTTATGCGGATGATTCACAAATTTACATGCCCTTAAAACGAAAGCAAACTCATTCTGTTCAACAACTTTTAGACTGTGTTGAGGAAATTAAATCCTGGTTGTCAGCAAATCTGTTACATTTTAATGACACTAAGACAGAGGTCATACTGTTTGGGCCTAGTGATGCCTCTGTTGCTGATGTAGATCTGGATGCTCTGAAACAATATCAAAAGTCCACTGTAACAAATCTCGGTGTAAAATTGGACTCCAATCTGAAACTCGATGCTCAGATCAGTGCAGTTGTTAAAGCAAGCTTTTTTCAACTGAGACAACTGGCTAAAGCCAAACCATTCCTTTCTCGGCATCACTTTGAGATTTTAATTCATGCTTTTATTACGAATCGCTTAGATTATTGCAATTCACTTTATTTTGGGCTCAGCCAGGCGTCACTTGCACGATTGCAGCTTGTACAGAATGCTGCTGCACGGCTTTTAACTGGTACTAAAAAACGAGAGCACATTACTCCGATCTTAAAGTCATTGCACTGGCTCCCGATTCGTTTTCGTATTGATTTCAAAATTCTCCTATTTGTTTTTAAATCCCTACATGGCCTTAGCCCCTCAGTATATGTCAGACATGCTCTAGCTCTACTGTCCTGCTCGCTCTCTTAGGTCAGCTGACCAGTCCCTTTTGGTCGTCCCCAAAACAATGAGAAAACTCAGGGGGGAACATTCCTTCTCGCCGTTGCATCTTAGACAGATTGATTCTTTTATGGTTTTTAAGTCATCGCTTAAAACACATCTTTTTACTCTTGCCTTTAACTCAGTCTGAGTTGTCGACTTTTATTGTTTTATTGGTCTTATTCTTGACTGGTGTTTTTACTGTACTTTTTTATATTCCCATGTTTATCAAATTGATATTTATTTTATTTGTGATGTTACCTACTTTTGTAAGGCTGTGTACAGCACTTTGGCTGACCTTGTCGTTTTTTTTAAAGTGCTCTATAAATAAAGTTGGATTGGATTGGATTGGATGTGGAGAGGAGTCAGCCAGGTCATGACAGGCTGTTCAAGGTGCGTCCAGTAATTGACCTGATAATCCCTTAGTTCCCAGCTGTTTATGGTCCACTCAAGGAGCTTTCTCTGGATGAAATGACCATAGCATTCAAGGGAAAGTCCACCTTAAACAATACAATCCTAAAAAAAACTGACAAATGTGGCTACAAGGTGTGTTTGTGTTGAGCGAGGCCAGCTCAGGTTATGTTTTGCAGTGGTCCATGTACACTGGCCAAAATGCTGATGCTGATGCTGATTTAGGTGCCACCCACGTAATTGTTCATCAGCTGATGACCCAAAACACAGGAAAAGGGCATGAGGTGTACATGGATAGTTACTACACATCACCAGCCATAGCAAACGAGCTGGCATGACACTGGTATGTGTGGGACAGTGAACTGCAATAGGCGTGGTATGCCTAGGTGCCTGAGACAAACTGAGTTGCCTTTGAGCAAAGGAGATGACCCAGTGTTCATGAGACATGACAAATTGTTAGCTTGTGTATGGCATGACACAAAGCATCTCACTATGCTCTCGTCTCTTCATGGGAACTCATGTGTACGTGATTCAAGGCCAAAGCTAAGCGACACTGGTTTTCATGAGATAAACAGACCTGTGTGCGATGACAGGTACAACAGCTTCATGGGAGGAGTGGACACCGCTGATCAGAGGATGAAAACCTACCTCTTTCCACATCGTTCAAGGAAGTGGTACAATCGTATCTTCAATGCGATTGTGAGCATCAGTGTGG
Organism: Garra rufa; assembly: GCF_049309525.1. Taxonomy (NCBI): domain Eukaryota; kingdom Metazoa; phylum Chordata; class Actinopteri; order Cypriniformes; family Cyprinidae; genus Garra; species Garra rufa. Next base: position 20,792,758 of record NC_133368.1, read on the forward strand.
TGAACTCCCACATAATTTACACCAAGTGTGCTCCTGGTCCGCACAATCCACTGAAGGAGATTATTACTGCTTTGCTTGAGGGCTATTCCAAGAGGAAAGCAAAAAACCAGGAAGGCCTTCAGTGGAGGGGGGGGGATGCCACAGAGGCTCACTGAGCGCCACTGGCTCTGTGTTGCTGATGATCGGCCAGATTGCATTGTTTGTTCTGATCGCACACGCTCTAAGGGCCGCCGGCAGACAAAGTACAGGTGCAGTCAGTGTGGAGTAGGTCTGTGCGCTGTGCCATGCAATGAGAGGTACCATACTCTCATGAACTATGAACTCTTTTCTGTTCATTTGAAATAAGGATAAAAATTGCGCTGATTGTCTCTACACCTGTTCCCCATCTTTGCTCTGATTGTCCTCTCTATTTCTACCTGTTTGTTTCTGGGCATTACTGCTGATTATTACTCTCTGTGCCAGTACATCTGCTCACTACGATCCTTTACTTTAGCGAGTCCTGCTCTGTCTACGTCCTGTCGAGTTTGCTGTACAGTCCTGTCTGTTGCAAGTAACCGTCTAGACTTTTTGTGTCTGCCCAGTTTTGCTGTATTTGCGCCTTTTGGCGTCTCGCCCCCCTGGAGGCTACCCCTGGCTCACCTGTTACTGCTGAGGAGCTTCCCCTGGCTGCGCTGCCGGTGACTGCGCTCTCCTGCTGTCTTTAAGACTTTTTCGTTCCTGTTTTTCAACTTCAGTAATCCTGTTTGCGCTACCGAAGAGGAGGTGGACGGCAGACGGCTTGTGTTTATCTTTTGTCGTTGCAAAGAACGAAATAAACCCTCTGTTTGATTTTCCTGGCCTTCGCCTCTGGGTCCTTCTCTCTTCCCGTAACAGAATAATCAGCCCAACATGGACCCAGCGAAGGAGACCCCCATTCGCTCAGCTGTAGAGCTTCAGGGAGCCATGCTGGGGCGACACCAGGAGGAACTGTCCGCTGCCAGGTATGCCGTGGAGGGGTTGTCAGCCCAAGTTGCTGATCTGACTAACCAGCTGCAGTCCCTGCGCTCCGAGCCTGCCATCTCGCCGCCCCGTTCTCTCCCGGAGCCACGGATTAACAATCCTCCCTGCTACTCAGGTCAGCCCACACAATGCCGCGCTTTCCTAACCCAGTGTGAGGTGGTCTTTTCCCTACAGCCTGCCACCTACGCGGCGGATCGTGCCAAGGTCGCTTTCATCATTTCTCTCCTTTCCGGACGAGCTCGAGACTGGGGAGCGGCTGTGTGGGGAAAGGAGGCCGCCTTTTGTGATCATTTTTCTCTCTTCAAGGATGAGATGATAAAGGTGTTTGACCGCTCTGTTTTTGGCCAAGAGGCTTCCCGTCTACTCTCGTCTCTGCGCCAGGGGAAGTGGTCCGCGGCTGACTACGCGATTGAGTTTCGCACCCTGGCCGCAACCTGCGAGTGGAATGAGCCGGCTCTCACAGCACGTTTTCTGGAGGGACTGTCGGAAGACGTCAGGGAGGAGATTCTTTCCCGCGATCCTCCGTCTAGTCTGGATTTGATGGTGGAGTTGGCTATCCGCCTTGACAAGCGCTTTGAGGGGCGCCGCCGCGCTCGTGCACCTGCCCCGACACCTCTGCCATTCTCAACCTCTTCTTTTTCTGCAGCCCCCAGGACTGATCCTGAGCCTATGCAACTGGGCAGCCTTAGCATCTCTGGAGACGAGCGCCAACGCAGAATTCACCATAGGCTGTGTCTCTACTGTGGCGCTGAGGGGCACTTCGCGATCCAGTGTCCAGTAAAAGGCAGAGCTCGTCCGTAGATCGGGGAGTACGGGCGAGTGTGACTACCTTTTCCCCAGCTAATTCTCCTCGCACCACCTTCCCAGCACTTTTGTTTTGCAAAGGGGCCACCCTTTCCTGCTCTGCCCTCATTGACTCAGGGGCCGAGGGCAATTTCATTGACGAGGATTGGGCTCTCCAGCACGGCATTCCCCTTCATGAGCTGGATGATCCTCTCCCAGTTTTCGCTCTGGATGGAAGTGTCTTATCCAAGATCGTCCGCGCCACCATCCCGGTTAGTCTTACTATTTCTGGCAACCATCAAGAGACTATTACCTTCTTAGTTTTTCGCTCCCCCCTTACTCCTATTGTTTTGGGCCACCCATGGTTAACTCAGCATAATCCTCAGATAAATTGGGTTAAGGGGACCATTCTGTCTTGGGATTTGTCGTGTCATGTCAAGTGTCTTGTTTCGGCTGTACCTGCTGTGTCCTCTGTTTCTGTGTTTCAGGAGGAGCCTGACGATCTTTCTGGCGTCCCGAAGGAGTATCATGATTTGCGAGCGGTGTTTTGCCGGTCCCGGGCCGCTTCTCTCCCTCCTCACCGACCATACGATTGCAGTATTGATCTCGTTCCTGGTAGCACACCTCCGCGAGGTAAATTGTATTCTTTGTCTATCCCCAAACGCAAGACGCTAGAAAAATACCTCTCCGAATCTCTTGCCGCGGTACTATCGTTCCTTCCTCGTCTCCCGCTGGCGCGGGGTTCTTTTTTGTCGCCAAGAAAGATGGCTCTTTGCGTCCCTGCATTGATTATCGTGGCTTGAACGATATAACAATCAAAAACCGTTACCCTTTGCCTCTTATGTCGTCTGCCTTCGAGGTCTTGCAGGGAGCAAAGATCTTTACCAAGCTAGACCTCCGTAACGCTTACCATTTAGTGCGCATCAAGGAAGGAGACGAATGGAAAACGGCTTTCAATACCCCGCTAGGTCACTTTGAATACCGGGTTCTTCCCTTCGGTTTGTCTAACGCGCCCTCTGTTTTTCAAGCGCTCGTAAATGATGTCCTGAGGGATATGCTTAATATTTTCGTCTTTGTCTATTTGGACGACATACTGATTTTTTCATCGTCCGTCTCCGATCATGTCCAGCACGTGCGTCGTGTATTGCAACGTCTACTGGAGAATCGTCTTTTCGTAAAGGCTGAAAAGTGCGCTTTTCACGTCAAGTCGGTAGCCTTTTTAGGTTATGTCGTGTCTGCCGATGGCCTTTGTATGGATTCTGCCAAGGTTCGTGCCGTTATCGATTGGCCCATTCCTGATTCCCGAACGGCCCTCCAGAGATTTCTGGGGTTCGCAAATTTTTACCGGCGCTTTATACGAAATTTCAGTCAAGTAGCTGCTCCCCTGACCGCCCTCACCTCGACTCAGACTCGTTTTGTCTGGTCCGAGTCGGCTCAGGTGGCTTTCAACAGACTTAAGAAATTATTCTCCTCGGCACCTATCCTAATTACCCCTGACACCACACGTCAGTTTATTGTCGAAGTCGACGCGTCTAATGTCGGTGTGGGTGCCGTGTTGTCCCAACGTTCTCCGCTGGACAACCGGGTCCATCCATGCGCGTTTTTCTCCCATCGTCTCTCGCCCGCCGAGCGCAATTATGACGTGGGCAACCGCAAACTACTGGCTATCCGTTTGGCACTCGGTGAATGGCGACATTGGCTTGAGGGTGCAACCCTCCCATTCATTGTCTGGACAGATCATCGCAACCTCGCCTATATCCGCTCGGCTAAGAGATTAAATGCCCGACAGGCACGCTGGGCGTTATTTTTCGACCGATTCGAATCGATTTCGATTTCACTATTTCTTATAGACCCGGTTCCAAGAACACTAAACCCGACGCGCTTTCCCGTCAGTTCGAATCACCAGACGACCCCCCACCCTTCGAGACTGTCCTACCCAAGGGGCGTGTGGTTGGGGCAGTGGTCTGGGGAATTGAACAACAGGTCAAACGAGCCCTCTCTCTCGTTACGGTCCCTCGCGGTTGTCCTGAAGGCAAGTTATTCGTTCCAGAGTCCGTGCGTTCTGCGGTACTCCGTTGGAGTCACGCCTCTCGACTAGCTGTTCACCCCGGAGTCAGGGGTACTCTGGCCTCTGTCCGCCAACGTTTTTGGTGGCCAGCTATGGTCCGAGATGTTCGCCGTTACGTCGCCTCTTGTCCTGTCTGCGCACAGTCTAAGTCTGGTAATTCTCCCCCGGCCGGTCTGCTCCGCCCTCTACCCATTCCGTCCCGTCCGTGGTCGCACATCGCGCTAGATTTCGTTTCGGGGCTGCCGTCCTCTGCAGGCAATACGGTTATTCTTACCGTTATCGACCGCTTTTCGAAAGCAGCTCATTTTATTCCTCTACCGAAACTCCCATCCGCCAAGGAAACGGCTCTTTCAGTTTTTGATCACGTTTTTAAGATCCACGGCTTACCCTCCGATATCGTCTCAGACAGAGGCCCGCAATTTATCTCGCAATTTTGGAGGGAGTTCTGCCGACAGATTGGGGCTACTATCAGTCTGTCGTCAGGCTTTCATCCGCAAACAAATGGTCAAGCCGAACGCGCCAACCAAATTCTCGGACGCCTCCTCCGTACTCTAGCTGCCCACAATCCCACCTCCTGGTGTGAAAATCTTCGATGGGCCGAATATGCTTATAACTCCTCACCGTCGTCCGCAACCGGGCTCTCCCCCTTTCATGCGTGTCTTGGTTATCAACCTCCAGTGTTCTCCTCTCAAGATGTGGAGGCTTCCGTACCCTCCGTCCAAGCCCTAATCTCTCGTTGTCGGCGCACTTGGAGGAAGGTGCGGCAGGCTTTATGTCAAACTAGAGAGCGCACACGCTGTACCGCTAACCAACGCCGTTCCCGTGCCCCTCGCTATGTCTGTGGTCAAAAAGTCTGGTTGTCCACTCGCAATTTGCCTCTACACCCTCCGTCGCGCAAACTTGCACCCAAGTTTATCGGTCCTTTTTCTATTGTCAAGGTCCTCAGTCCGGTAGCGGTGCGTCTAAGACTTCCCAATTACCTACGTCGAGTTCACCCGGTCTTCCACGTCTCTTGTATCAAACCTGTCATCCGGCCTCCCTCCCGTCCTTCCCCTCCCTCCCCCCCTGTCATTGTCGAGAACCCCTCTGTCTTTAAGGTCAAGAAATTATTGGCTGTCCGCCCTCGGGGAAGGGGCTTTCAGTATTTGGTCGATTGGGAGGGATACGGGCCGGAGGAGAGAAGCTGGATTCCGTCCCGGGACATCCTGGACCGCTCGCTCATCGATGATTTCCTTCGCTCGCGTCAGTCTCCTGCCTCGGGAGCGCCCGGAGGCGCTCCTCGGGGGAGGGGTACTGTCACGAGCCGGGTTTGACTCTCGCCATCTAGTTTCTTCTCTCTATGTCATTTTCTCTTTCTCCCTCTCCCCAGCTGTCTGCTATCGCAATCGGGGCTCGCGCTGATTGTCTCTACACCTGTTCCCCATCTTTGCTCTGATTGTCCTCTCTATTTCTACCTGTTTGTTTCTGGGCATTACTGCTGATTATTACTCTCTGTGCCAGTACATCTGCTCACTACGTTCCTTTACTTTAGCGAGTCCTGCTCTGTCTACGTCCTGTCGAGTTTGCCGTACAGTCCTGTCTGTTGCAAGTAACCGTCTAGACTTTTTGTGTCTGCCCAGTTTTGCTGTATTTGCGCCTTTTGGCGTCTCGCCCCCTGGAGGCTACTCCTTAATTTTGCAAACCCATTAAATAAAAGTGGAGGGCACAACTAAACTCAATATTCAGTTTCGTTGCACTAGTGTTGCCAATTGGGCTACTTTCATACTCTTGCTGTGGACCCCAAAAATGTAATATTTAGCCCCTGGAATGCTAATTTTACCAGCAGAACACCACCACAAAACGTGTATTTTAGCCTCTCGAAACGCAATTGGGCTACTTTTGGGCTAGTTTTGAGTAGCAATTGGGTGGGTTTTGTTATGAAAACCTGGCAAACTCTGCGCTGCACAAGAAAAAGTGGTGAACAAGTGCATGAGTGGCACTGCAAGAAATCTGTCTTGATTTGGAAATGTCATATTTCTCAACATGGTCAAAAATACAACGATTTTTTGTCTTGAGACACCCAACAAGTAGATGCACAAATTACATGAGTCAATCAAAAATGCAACCTATTATAACACATTTGTCTTCCTCACTTGATACATTGATTTTGGTACCACCTATGACAAGCACTGGTATGGCCAGCCATGTGTATAACAGTATACCCCAAAACAAACAAGATGCATGTAATCATGAGGAAAGCATGACACCATGTCTATATCTACATTGATTAATGGTGACTTTGTGACATGACAGTCTTCATCAGACATCCTTTCAAAAGAGATACCAGATGGTGATGGCAGTAAAAAAGGAAATCATTTTCATGTTCTGGGGCTTCAGATTGATGACGACAGTCACGCTGTGGCTGTGTTTTATGCTCAATTTCAAGGAACCTTTCTTAAAAATGATTCTCAGTTTTATTCAGGTTTAACCCTTTAACTGCCCGCTCGACCAAATGGTTGAGCACATTTTGAATCACTATATTTTATTAAGAGGAGTACCTAACTTAACTTAAGCTGATTGAGCCATCTCTACCATCTGGTTGAGCTATGTTATGCCAAAAAAATCCACTAGATGACATTATGTCAATCAGCAGTACTTGTGACAACACTTCTTCTCTCATGGATTTCAGAATCAAAGAAATCACTCCTGCCATGTGAACTGTTTTTGGTGAAATTTTGCAAGCTAAGCATATTTTTTTTTACATAATTACACTGTAGGAGCCCTAACTTTACAAAATTATGTTGCTTGTTGCCAAAAAAAAACTTCAGTATGTTTTCAATAATTTTTCAAAAATGTGCTCAACCAAACGGTTGATTTGTCACTTTATGGTAAAGGTAGAAATGCTAAGCTAATGTTTTCAAATCATCCATTTCTGCAGTCAGAATGGACTATTTGCTGATAAATATAAACTTCTGATCATTCATAGTTATGAATATGACACAGCTATTGTTACTTCCTCATGAATATACTTAGATCATTTCTTAAGTATGTCTTTTTTGCCACTTTTGGATATTTTTTAAGTAAATATAATGAAATCATAGAATTAATGTTTGAAAAACATAATGATCAGTTGCAGATACTTCTTAAATGACAAATACTGTGTATTAACATTAAAATTTTAAGATTGTTATTTATTTGTTTGTTGTTTTTTTGTTTTGTTTTTTACAACAGTTTCTATGGTAAAAGAATGCGCACTCTCACTGTCAAGAGATGTTGCTGAAAAGTTTTACAATCACTAGTTTTTTATATTGTTTGAAGGATTGGTTTACACTACACAACATTGCTGGTTTACAAAGAAATGTTCATTTATCTAGAAACAAAAATTCTGTTGCACTGCCACACTTGCCGGCGTGTTTTCTTGAAACATAAAAGCCTAAAATGCCATTATATTATTATCTTTTGCTGTTTTTTATTTTATTATTATTATTACTTATTTATTTATTTTAATGCAGAAGGAATGTAATGTCTTTTGTTTTGTTACTTTTTAGGGCCCGAGCCCAGAATGGGCGAAGGCCCTCTTGTTTTCCTAAGGATTCTTATTAGGGCCCGAGCCCAGAATGGGCGAAGGCCCTCTTGTTTTCCTAAGGATTCTTGTTCTTCTAAGGGTTCTTATTAGGGCCCGAGCCCAAAAGGGCGAAGGCCCTATTGTTCTTCTAAGGATTCTTCTTTCCTTTTTTAGGGCCCGAGCCCAGAATGGGCGAAGGCCCTATTGTTCTTCTAAGGATTCTTATTAGGGCCCGAGCCCAAAAGGGCGAAGGCCCTATTGTTCTTCTAAGGATTCTTCTTTCCTTTTTTAGGGCATGAGCCCAGAATGGGCGAAGGCCCTATTGTTCTTCTAAGGATTCTTATTAGGGCCCGAGCCCAAAAGGGCGAAGGCCCTATTGTTCTTCTAAGGATTCTTATTAGGGCCCGAGCCCAAAAGGGCGAAGGCCCTATTGTTCTTCTAAGGATTTTTATTTTTAGGGCCCGAGCCCAAAAGGGCAAAGGCCCTATTGTTTTTCTAAGGATTCTTTTTTTTTTTTTTTTTTTTTTCACCTTCCGGGCTATTTTGGGGGACTTAACATACTCAAAAACTCTTGAAAATTTGCACACACGTTGGAATCTGCCATCGTCCGGACGCCACAGAGGCTGGGACCCGGGCGTGGTTCAGGGCCTCTACCGTGCCCCCTGGAACACAGTTTGAAAACTTGATGTACTGCGCACACATACTTACACGTACTGATATGAAACTCGGTACACATATAGATCTCACTGAGCCAAACAACTTTTGCACTCTATGTCATAGGCTCCACCCAACAGGATGTGAGATATTTAGGGCTGAGTAAAAAGCGCATGCTGTGGAATTTGACAAACTCCTCCCAGGATTTCGATAGGATTGTCACCAAACTCGGTCAGCATGATCTCAAGACATTGGGGATGCTAAATTGCGAGGGGATTTTTGATATCTCGAACGGTTTGGCCGTGGCAAGGCGACAAAGTTATGGCGAGAAATGAGAAACAGGAAGTGTGTAATAACTGTTGCACACATTGCCTGATTCTGATGAAACTTCACCAGTTTGTTCGTTGTATGATGCCGATTACATAAACGTGCCTATTATGAGTCAAAGTTATAGCGCCACCAACTGGCAGCAGGAAGTGTGTCATTTTCAAAATGCTTTGAAATCAGCCTCTTAATTTTACTCGATTTTCTTCAAACTTCATCAAAATAATGTCAAAACACGGCCGTATATATGTAAAGGGGCTGATGATAAATCAAATGCTGTTGCCATGGCAACGTGTCAAACTTTAAAATTAGATTCCTGTCTTTTCGAGGCAGATAACATGCTTAGAATTTCATGAAACTCAACACACACATCAATATTAATGATAGTTAGACACTGGCAAAAGGTCATAAATGGGCGTGGAGCAGGCACTCTATAGCGCCATCTTTTGACAAAAGTTGGGGGGTTAGTTTTTCCTACAGTCACCAAACTCTGCACATATATTGTTCTCATCAATCTGGACAACTTTCTAAATCAAACCCATTAGCTACGACCAACAGGAAGCCGGCTATTTTGATTTGAATGTGGATTTTTTTGAAAAATCAGGCTGTAAACAAATTTATACTCCTCCTAAGAACAACAAGGTATTCACACCAAACTTTTTTAACATGAAGAGAAGATTCTGAAGATGCTAAATTGCAAGCAGATTTGGGATATCCTGAACGGTGTTGACGTGGTGATTTTTTAAAGATATAGTAAAAAAGATAACCGTAATTTTTTTATATCTTTAAAGTGCAGCATCCAAACTCTTTAAAACTTTTTTCACACAGAGATCTAATCATTCTGAGCAAGTGCTGTAAATATCAATTTTATACAAGCTTCTATGAATTAAAGAAAATTAAAAAAAGAAATCAGAAACCTGCTGTCACTCTGCCTGACTGTCTGTGTTCAGTCACTACAGAATGATAGTCAGAGTGACTAAAGGGGGGAGGGGTGAAAAGGAGAGAGGGAGACAGAGTGAAACATGCTGTCTTGCAATCAACCATCTTTGAGAAAGAAATGCACATAAATGTAGTGTAATTGACATAAATATGTCTGATCTTTGAGAGTCTGATATTTTGAGAAAATATAAAGGGTCACTAAGTCTTTCATTGTTTGTATTTTGCAGTTGTTGTTTTTTTATTTATTTTTTACTGAACTGTACCATGAACTTGTCCTATTCAGTCACATAGCAAAAGATTAAGAAAAATGTAACTTTTTAGCATGAGCGATTTATCTTCATTGATAGACATTTATTTTCATAGTGTTATTTATTGAATATAAAATTTTAATTAACAATTTCAAGACAAACTTGGACAACAAAACAAACTTTGCTGTTATCTGTTCAAAACATATGAAAATTGTACCATTTTAAGATGAGTTATATTTATATATCGCCCCATTACAATATTCAACTTGATTTTTAAATTTATTTTGAAAGAATGAAGCGTTTATAGAGCACTTTATTGTGTATTGCTGTACACGCACATGAACTGTGTTCATGTTTATGTTAATTCACAGTACATAAACTAATGTTAAAACATACTAATTTACCTTTAAACAATATATGAATACTGTTTTTAGCTTAATATTAATTAACATTAATAAATGCTATTTAATTATTGTTCATGTTAACAATGTTAACAAATGAAACTGCATGGCAAAATTGTATATTTTGTGTGTGTCTGTGTGTTGATTTTAAAGTTTAACCCTTTCCATTCTGTAAACTTTAAATCCAAACTGGCTGAGGGTTACTGTGAATGCATGTGCTAACTGGGCACCATTTTCCTAATTGATTCTTAGTTATGTAGCGCTTAAGAGTTATGTCTTATAACAGGAGTCAACTGCAAAGTAATATCCACATTGTACAGAGAAGTGATGATGACAATTATGCAGAAATGGTGGGCGTAATGTAAGCAATAATAACATTTTGTTATCATCATGAATTACATGTTCTTATCATTACATCAGAATATAGGGAAAATTTAGCAGTTTTATATTTTGGTTCACAGTTGGCATTATCTGAAGTCCATGCAGGGGTTAGGTTTATATCTTCAAATGTGTTGGAATCATCAAAGATCTTTCTTAAAGGCTAGATTTAAACTGTTGCTCGAGTAATATCAAGTTAGCTCAGAATTGGTATCCTGAGGTAGAAATAGAAAATCAAAAGGATAATAATTAGCATAGCTGCTGTTCATTACATTTCAGGCAGTTTTGCTGATTTTGATCAGATGTAACTTAAGTACAATGTAATAAGATACATTATATGAATGTTTGGCTTAGGTAAAGCAGTCCTGTATTAAATACAATAATTTCTTTTTTCTTTTATGTAGTAATGAAAGGTTAAAACAACAATAAAAAATACATGCTCAGAGTTCAGAAGCTATGTCTTATGCTTTAGGAGCATTTAGTAGTGTGCAAAATGATATATTGTAGAAGTACAGTTAATAATGACAGGCAAGAACACTGCAGGGAGTTGAACCCCTTCCAGGTGGGTAACCTGGAATACAATTACCTGTGTATTTATAATTTTTTGTTATTATTTAGTTTATAAGGAAAGCAAAAACTTGTATTAAGAACAGTATGTTCATTTATATACATACATTATTTTGCATTTGGTAAGTATTGCTAATTATAACAAACAAGAACACTGCAGGTAGTTGAACCCCATCCAGGTGGGTAATGTGGATTACCATTACCAGTGACTTTTTGCTCTTTTTTTCTCAGCAAATTTTGTGTTATTTTGTCATTTTAAGGCCTCGTATTTGAACAAACTCCTCCTAGAGATTTAACGGCAAATTTGGTGAGTCTAATTTAAAGCCCTTTGCGACATTACATTGCGAAGGTTTAGAGTTTTTGTTGGAAGGCATGTTTGTGGCGGCCTGACAAATTTTGATGTTTTGCCATTAATCGGGTAGTTGCTATGACTCAAGCATACAATTTATGATCTGCCCCTAACTTAACATGTGTGATAACATACCTCTACATGCCCATATTCAGTTATAATCATAGTGTAATTAGCTGGCAGCAGAAACTTTGGCACATATAAATTAAATTGTATTTCTTGACTTAGTATTAATGTAATGAAAATATGTTTTGGTTGCATGTAGTTGGTACAAACAGCAAGGACACCGTACACTGTAAACCCAAACAGTATAGCTAACTTATAATGGAAAGTACCTGGTACTCAAAATGTGCCAAAAAGTTTAGCTAACTATTATTTTTCAGTTTATTCAACATCTATCAGAGATTTAAATTAACAGTAATGTTTTATTTGAGTTTTTACAACTACACTAAAGTTAAGAGTTTAGGGAACTTGAAAAATAGATTCAACCATAATCAAATATTTTGTGTCAAACATACGCCCTCTAGTGGCGGTTTTTACCAAAAAGTGACGTCATCGCTAAACGTGCACTCAGACGTGTTTCAAAAAGATGCACAGAAGTTCGCGCTCTCAGGGCAATTGGATTCGACAGCATTTCAAATATAGGTATGTTTTAATTTGGATGGCAACAAACATATGCAAATATTCAGCTGTTTCAAATAATGTTGCCGCCTATTTATAGTTGGTATCGGCTACACTCACACCATCCAGCCACGTTGTGCAAGTCGTGTATTTTTCTATACGTAAAGTAAGCTGTAGGTTATTTGATGAAAATACGTGTTCAATCTGTTTTCTTTGTGTTACGGGTAGTTTTCTTCGACGATTCGGTGAAAAAAAGTCATCTAAACCTAATAGGCCTGTCGAGTCCATGTTGTTCCAGCAAATCCGGGTCCTAAGGTGAGACAAGAACGTTCTTGTAAATATAATCTTATTAGACTAACATTAAAAAAGTGGTAATGAAAATTGCCTCACTGATTTTTCACAAAATTTAAAGTTAAATGTTATTTCATTTGAATTAGCTCTATATGTTTTAGGATTGTCACTGCCTGTTAAAATGTTTACAATTTAGAAAGTGGCAAATAAGGTTGTCTTTTGTTTTAAAAGATTGTTTAAAAAAAAGGATATTAAATCATGCAGTACATGTGCAGTCCTACAGTTTGGCCTTTCTGAAAATGTGTGTATTTTTGTATAGGTGGAGACAGCTGCAGATCATTTAATGATTTCTTTGTGTTATCATTTCTTCAACCTTTTGATGCATAAAAGTAGTTTAAACTTCACAGGCCTATTGAGTCCACGTTGTTCCTATTGCAGTTCCTAAGGTGAGACACACATTCTTGCAAATATAATTCTATTACAGAATATACAAATTTGTAACAAACAAAAAAAATGTGCTACTGAATGTTTATTTATTGCATCTAAAGTTTAGGTTTCATTAAAATTATTTTTTTCTGGTCAAGAAAGATGCAGATGACATTTGCATTACGGAGGAATGAGATCAACAATTCAAGGAATGAATTATTGAGATCATTACCAGTCCATCACCAGTGAAAGAGATCCTAGGACGCTGGCCAGCTCTACATTTGGAATCACAGGTATAATTTAATTGTGTGTTTAAATTTCATCGCATTACCAACCAGAATCTGACAAACACATTTTACGCAGAGCTAGACCCCCACAGTTTTCGCTTGATGAGTTCACATCGACAGAGAGCAGCGAAGACTGGAAAAACTGCTGATGCACTTGCTGAATTTCTTCGGGTTCATGACTTAAAGGTATTATCTTGGTATTATTGTTGTTTAATGCTTCAACAGAGATTGTTTTGACTGTATATACTGAATAATATCACTTGATCTAAATATATAAGTCTAACTTTGACTTGGATTTATCATGTACTAAGTGATGAGTAAACCTTTGTCAGAATTGTTTTGGTATTTCATTAAGAACAGTGGTTCTCAAACCTGTCCTGGAGGACCCCCTGCCCTACACATTTTGTATATCTCCCTAATCAGGCGCACCCAATTTAGTTCTTGCAGTCTCTACAACAATCATGTGTGTAGATGCGGGAGACATACAAAATTTGCAGGGCAGGGGTTCCTCCAGGACAGGTTTGAGAACAGTTAGTTTAGAATACATAAAAAAAACTTCTGATGTGTGTTTGTGTCCTTTTTAAAGGGATAGTTCAGCGAAAAATCAAAATTATGTCATAAATTACTCGCTCGTTGTTCCAAATCTGTATAACTTACTTTGTTTGGATGAACACAGAGGAAGATATTTGGAAGAATGTTGGTAGTCAATGGGGTCCAATAATTGTTTGGTTATAAACGTTCTTCCAAATATCTTTCTCTGTGTTAATCAGAACAAAGACATTTATACAGATTTGGAACAACTTAAAGGTGAGTAAATGATGACACAATTTTTGTTTTTGGGTGGATCCCTTTAAGAGTCAGGGCTCTTACCGTGATCACTTGTTTTATCTATGCCTTGATCAACTTTTTGGCATTCATTCCATGTCAAGTTCGCATTGTTTGGTTTTGTGCTGGCTAAAATGTGTGTTCCACTTTTAACATTGTTTTCAATGTGAACTTTAAGGATCAACATGATGTACACAAAAGGCGAACAACAGTGCTCTGTGCACTTCCTGTGTATCTGAGAGAAGACACCTCAAAATTCTTTAAAACATGCACGGTAAGTCACTTATTCTGCATATTTCTTAGGATTATATTTCAGCATTTTTTTTTTACTGGTAATATAGCATTTGGTAATTGTGTTTCAATACTTTTTACATCCAGATTGAAGATGATTCTGAAGAGCCAGATGTTGATTGATTAGTTGAGATTCTGTGAACTCCCAGACATTGCTGTTCAGTACAATCCAGAGAAGATTTCGATCATCGTTGAGAATGAAGTTGTCATAACAAACCTTCAGAGACTCTCTGATGCTTTACTTTTGATGTTTGGCTTAATTTTTGCATTGGTTTTCACATATCCAAAAGAGATGGCCAACACAAGAAACAAGAACGCTTAATCCTGTTTTGTATTTATTAAGGTAATATTTTAATTTATTATCTTTGACCAGGTGTGCCTTTATTGTTGCACAGAACTGTTGTCACAGTTTTTGTCGGCATAATGGCTGTTTAGGTAATATTTCAATGTATTTTATTTGACCTGGTGTGCCTTTTTATTGCAAAGAACTGTTTTAATGTCTCATGTTTTATAATAAATTTTTGTACTTTGTTTAATGATTTCAGATTTGTAATTTGTAATGTTAAGTTGTAAAACATAGATATTTGAGTACAGGAAACTTAAAAAAAAAACAAGGCAATCAGTTGCCACAAAATATTTAAGTAACATTACTACTACAATTTAAGTTAAGTAAATTATATAATTTAATTTGATAGCACTTAAAGTTCCTTAAACTAAGTGAAATAATTAAAGTTGTCAGTACTCAAAACTTTGAGTTGCACTAAAGTAAAGATAAACAAAACACTAAATATATATTTTGATTTAATTTGATGTGTATTTATAATTTACAGGTACTCAAAATAAGTAGCTATATGCTTACCGATGATATTTAAGTTTGCAAACTTAAAAAAATAGCGGCAATCAGTTGCCTCAATTTTTTTGAGTTAGTAGAACTTATCTGGGTTTACAGTGTAGGGAATTGAACCCCATCCCAGTAAACCAGGAGTACCATTACCAGTGTCTTTTGCTTTTTGAAACTAGACAAATGGGAAAGCAAAACCTGCATTAGCAACAACATAAAAGTGGATGTAATGTATACATAAACAAATTATTGTGAGAGTAATATTTTGGACCAAAGGTAAAATCTAGAAAAGTGAATTAAATCCATGTTAAAGTTTATTTAATAAGTAAAAAAAATCTTTGTAATCATTGTATTAAGTGTTATTAGATTTTAGTTTATGTTTAGGTGTGATTTTATGCAAACTTATTATCTGTAACATTGGAAGTACAAGGTAATTTTTGTTAGCCATACAAGGTAATTATTCATGTTATATGTGACTGAAGTGGTTGCATGGCTAGATGCAAAGCAGTGTTTCATTTAGAATAGCTGATATATTTTTTTAACCTAATGTATATAATTATGCAACTAGTGCAAATGTTTATTAATTGTAATAAAACAAATATGAATAAAGATTTAAAAATCTAAATGTTGTTGCAATGCAGGAAAAGAAACCATTATTTTGAAAGTCATAGTTGTATTACAAAGTTGTACTTTTCTTTCCTTGTCTTGTCAAAGACATTTGTGTAATATGTTACATTTTAACATTTCTACCTTGCACTGAACACGCAGTGCAATACAGCAATATTTGGCTCAGTAGAGATATCCACATAGATTTCCTCTCTACTTCAGGTGCCAAACAAAGCTGAACATTTACAATTAAGCTTTCAAACTATACCTCATAAGATGTTAAGAGTATTACATATAAAAGAACAAATATGAGTAACTGTGTAAAATGAAAATGTGTTGCAAAGCAGGAATATATACCATAAATCATTATTTTAAAGTCACAGGTGTACTACAAGTTGTCAAATCTGTTTTAATTTTCTTTCTCACAAATTTGTTTAAACAATGTAATAGGATATGATGGTGGCCAATAAATAACTAGACCCACTAATGTCCTCAAGCAGTATAATAGGCAAGTGTCTTTCTACAGGTGGTTTGTTTGTCAGCCCACTCACCTGTGTGTAACCTGTAAGCCATTATAAATTAAATGTGCATGTTCTCAAAGGAACATAATACACCCTCGTGTGTGCTAAAATAAACAGGCACAACATTTGTGTGCACTGAAAAGTTTTCAATATTTTTTATATACACATGGTCAATTGTTGATACCAAATGAATCAACTTGTCTAAGTTTTGTTTAAAAACAGACAATGGGTATGTTGGAGGCCTGTAAATAACACCAAGCAATATGTCCTTTTCAGTGAAGTGTGTTAATATGCATTCCAAATTAAGATTTGGCAATGTTATTGTAGTATTTGCTACACCACATGCTGCATATAACCCAACTCCACCATGCTGTTGTGCTTTCAAATCTTTGAAAAAGGGACAATTGCTTGTGTATGCAGCACAACGAGAAAGACCCACAAATGTGTAGTTTTCTAAGTGTACATTTTCAGACAGATACGATTCAGGCAGCCATGTTTCAGTTAAAGCAATACATGTAGGTTTGAATTGTTGAACACAAACATTCAAATCTTGTTTATGACAACGCAAACTCTGTACATTCAGCAAAAACACTGATAAAGTATTCTGTTGTGCTGTCAAATATAAGTCATCATTTACCATAAAACATGGCATTTCTTGTACAGCCTCAAAAACGTTTTCATTACAGTAAATACTTTTTTCATTAAAATCTTGAATAGTCAAGCCAGACAAACTTCTTACTCGACTAAGTGCAACATAAGCCTGGCCAGCGGCAAAAACTTTTTTTAAACTAACAACAGCACTATCAACAGTTAAACCCTGTACTTTATGGACTGTGCATGCCCAAGCCAATTTTAGGGGAAACTGTCGGCGAAACCCACCGTTCCTGCATACATTTTCCTCTTCTACATGTATAGGAGTTGAGTTAAACAATTTTGATGTCTCTGCCAAACATTGTTTTCGACGTCTTTTAAACCCCACATGATTGTCATCAAAATGCACATACACAGTTTTGGGTAATTTATTTTTATTAGCACGCACAATGTGTGTCACTGTTCCACAAACTCCATTAACTAAGCCATCATTTACATCAATATTTTTAATCAACATGACACGTGCATTTATGCCTAAAAGCAGCGTTGCTGGCAAACATGTGTTGTAAACTTTTAGACGATGATTAGCAATTAACTCTACTTTGCCAGACTTCTTACAACGGGCAAAATCTTCTGCCTCTATAGTTGCAACCTCTGAGCAGATATTTATTAATTGCTTTAGGTTGTGCTCATGTACTTCATCATTTGTAGCAAAAATATGTAAAGAAGCATTGTCCTCCTCACCTGTGTCACATTCTGCTAGGATCTCCAAATCATCTTTGCTTAGTGGAGATTTTTTACTTCGTTTTCTTAAACGATTTAATAATTCAGCAAATTTGTTGTCTTTTTGCCTCACTACCTCTGTTAACTCCACAACAGTAAAACAATTAGACCATAGACCGAATCCTGGTACTTCCATATATAATGGTTTCCCCTTCACAGGTGGCAATTGTAAAAAATCCCCAACTGCTACAACACAAACATTACCAAAAGGAGAAAAGTCTCCAGTTTGTTTAATTTGACGTAACCTTCCATGAATGTATGCCAACAGTTTATGATCTACCATTGAGATCTCATCTATAATTAAAATCTGAAGGCCATGGAATTTCGCCCGCAAAGAATTAAACTTTTCCTCTCCTAATGGTGTGTATGGCAATTTCACATTTGTTCCAATACAAAATGTATTGTGAATTGTGGAACTTTGTAAGTTATACGCTGCAATTCCAGTTGGAGCTGATAAAACAACACAAATGTCATCTGGGTGTAAAGCAATTTGAGACAATAATCTTGTTGCTTCATATTTTATTGCTTTAATTAAGTGGCTTTTGCCAGTTCCTGCTCCACCAGTAACAAAAACATGAAAAGGTTTAGGGTTTTCACCTCTAATTTTACTTAAACACCATTGTCTTATTTTATAGAAAACAGAAATCTGGGTTTTGTTTAAAGAGCGAATTAAGCTCAACCCCTCTGTGCGACTAAGACAACTGTCCTTTTTGTCTATTGACATAGACATTGTTGCATCATCAGTTGCTAAATCTGGTATAGAACTTTCATGTTCATCGCTTTGCTGGCTAGTCTCTCGTCTAATCTGCTTACATTCCATACGGTCTAATTGCTGTTCAGGACAAAGTGCACACCATGCATCTTCTAATATGCCCTCATTATCAACAGCAGTTTGAGCAGTATCTAAGATATCAGCATCTTTTTCAAAAAGTGCTCTATTTGTATCCACTACATCTTTAACCAAGTGAACAGATCCATCACTAAAACAAATATTACCTTCCTTATAAAATTGTTCATAATTACTATACCACTCTGGTTTTAACTGATTATCTACACGATATGGAAGAAACAGTTGTAATACACTGAGATAAAATTTTTCTGGATTCTTTGTAATTGAAAATCGAGCAAAACGCACAACAGCAGGTTGAGTCCTTGTTCTTTTTGTAATAAAACCAAAATTGTTCTCCAATTTAATTTTATTAGCACAAGACTGTCCTTTATACACAACGCGATATTCAGATGCAAATGTGGCCAAACACATATTATCAAATACGTTCTGACTTGGCCTGTTCTTATAGCGATCAACAAAACTAGTCATCCACATCTCTTCACTTTTCAAATTCTGAGACTGCAACTTGTTTTGTATAACAGTCAGAGGCAAACTCATTCGTACAGTATCTTCACCGGTGGGAATAAATTGAACATGTCTTGAACACTCTTTTAAATGCATGTTTGTTAGCCTATAAACTGCTTCTTGTGCACTAACCTCACAATTATGTAAATATACACTACCTAATTTCCTTAATGCCTGTCTTGCATCTACATTACCCTGACTTGCTGATTCGCGCTGCGCATTAGCTAACAATAAACCCATTTCACGTTCAGACTTTGAAATGTATGAAATTATATAAACAATGCAGGCATAAGCATCTGTTACGTACTGAATATCCATATTAGCATTCCAACACTTAAGGCTACTTGTTATACTGATTAACCCATACTTCATCCAGTTGTCGTTTCAAGACAATGTGTGTGTTATTATTAGTGCATCTATTTGCCATTTCAAACAATTCCTGATTTATTCCAACACTATTAAACAAACTTTCTAGAGAATTGAACTGCTCTTCTGAAACAGCTTTCTTAACTTTCGTCATTATGCCACGAGCATATTCTACCAATGTGTTATCATTTACATTTGTAGTTCTACTTTCACTTTGACAATCACCTTTGTTAGATTGGTTTTCCTCATCTTCTACTTTTCTCCGACATATGAACGTGCGCATAGATGGTGGTTTAGGGAAATTAAAACGACAAACTGTGTTTTTTTTTTTTTTACACGTTTTTGAATGACGTTTACTGTGGCACTGCACAGAGGTAACAACACTCTGCAGTTCATCATTTTCACTTGGCACCTCGCATGTAACATATTTATCTATAAATTTGACAACTTCTTCATCAGTATTCTTATCTATTTGAGGAGCGTTTTTTATCCAGAACAAACAGTGGACATGTGGAGAACCGCGTTGTTGAAATTCCACCCTATAAAAATAGTCCACAATTTCTCCTATTGGCTGAACAGGAGACATAAGCACTTCTTTTAAAAAACAATGCCACCTAAAATCAAACATGCGAGCTGCAGTAACAGGATTACGACGTAAAAGCTCACATTTTTCAGCCCATTCTAATTGTTCTAATGTTTCTGTTCTGTCTTCCTGTTTTAAAATACTTGTCAGTAGATTTGTCCATCTCATATCAGCAGATGAGAATGAGCTAAACCAGGTGGGAATGCCCAGCTGTCTGACCATGGCAAACAAATCTTTTTGCACACCTTGCCAAAATGCCGGGGTGCCACGGATGGGCTTCAAAAATCTATAGCCTTCATCAAAATTAAGCACTTGCCTCAAGGACTCAGTGTCTTTAAACATTTCACTGGGTATGGACTTACTGAATCCTTGCCCTTTTCTTAAAGCAATAGATACATTAGACATTACCTGTTCAATTTCTGATAAATACTGTGCATAAAAAATGTATTCAGTATTTTGTGCAAATCTACCATCTGCATGCAAAATTCGATTATTTAAATATCGGGACAAAGTTAATCTCTGTGCCCTTTTGTCACAATAAGTTAAAGTACCATTAGGAAATAAAACAGGAAAACATTTAGCTTCATTTGTCTCATCAGCAAGGATTTTGACTGGATTATTTCCTTCAGCAGGGGCAAGGCTCAAAATACTATCAAAGTACTGATCGAGTACTTCTTGCCCAATGTCTACAGGTTGTAAACATGTATCCATAAACACACAGTGCTGTTGCCTATCATGCAATTTCTCATCAACATGCATGTTTTGCAATTCACTTTCCCCTGTGTGACTTGTATCGTCATCATCATTTTGTCTAACAAACTCATTTAACCAATCATCATTAAAAACAATGTCTTTATAGTTTTTGTTAATTTTTTTTAAGCAACACAGTGCCTGTTTAATATTTGTAGTATCCACATACTGATACTTATAATGACCCTTATATGTCAACTTCCGCTTTAACTTTACACATATTAAAGACCCTTCAGTTTCTGTCCTTGGCAAAACATTTGTTGTCTCTTTAACATTAGCTGGTACACAAGTAACAGGGCCATGAACTCCATTTTGCCCACCTTTTGGTAAAGCTAACATTTTCATAAATGGGATATGCAATGAAATCAAATGTTGCTCTAAACTATTGAGACAACGCAGTTCTTCAGGAATGGGTTGCAGTTCCAGATTGTTAACAGCACTTTCAGCTGGCATTTCACCTTTTTTCAATTTAGAATGACAAGTACAGCAAATCCAAAGCTTGCCTTTACATGAATCTGCCAGTTCACAAGGGATAACACAGTTATCACCACACTTGTGCAAAAAATGATCTGTAATACATCTATTAGCAACATCTAACATTGCTGAATCTTTATTATAATTGTTTATTTTACAACATATTACTTGCTGTTTAAATAACAACCTGTGGCAAACAGAACACACATATTCTGGGCCAAAACTAACTTTATCTACAAACTGCTTTTCGACAAAATCACAGACCTGTTGGTTTTGTTTTAATTGTTGTTTTCTCATATTGTTAATTCTTTTTAAACTTTCTTTACGTAGCACACCATTATGATATTTTGACTTACTGCTTTGTTTTAGAGCATTTCTATGCTTTTCATTGGCATAGTATTTCATAATACTATATTTCCTCAATTTATTCTTATATTGCTCATTGTTGCGATACTTCACTTTATTGTATTCATTCACTCTGCATTTATATTGCTCATTGTCACGGTATTTCACCTTGTTATACTCATTCACTTTACGTTTATATTGCTCATTGTCACGGTATTTCACCTTGTTGTACTCATTTACTTGCTGCCTATATTGCTCATTTGTTTTATATTTCAACCGATTGTACTCATTTACTTTACACCTGTATTGCTCATTTTTTTTATATTTCAACCGATTGTACTCATTTACTTTACGCTTATGTTTCTGGTTTACAACATATTTAATCTTACTGGCTTGTTTTAATGACTCTTTATATAAAACATTGCTATGATATCTTTTTCTATTGATATGTTTCACATGTGTCTGAAACTCTGCATTGCAATGATACAAATGATGCAAATCACGCAATTTTTTTGCTCTTTTAAATGAATACAATCTTTTAAAATAATTTCTCTTATTACCCAATACACCCTTATTTCTATCTCCAGTAAGAAAATCTTGCTCCTCATGATTCAGAGAAATTTCACCTTGTATCTTTACCTGCTGTCTTGTACACATATGTTTTCCATTAGTGCATTCTTCATTCTGGCACAGATTGTAACACATTTGGCTGTTAGGTTGTTTTACACAAATAACAACTTGATAATGATTCTCATTATAGTGCTCTAAATATATACTTTGGTTGCATATTCTTTCATATATACAACTGTACTTTAACCATTTCTCATTATGATATGTATAAATGTCCACTCCTAAATAATTAGCCATTGCTTGAATCTCCACTTCTGTGGCCCATGAGCCTACAAACCTCATTCTGGATTTAGATAAGTAATCTTCCATAGATGCATACTGACATCTTAACAAATTCTTGTATTGAACACTGTGCAATTCCATGTTTCACAATTGCAAGTCTAATTGCGCGATGAGGTTTTTGTGTGCCATATATTACTTGTGCCACTGCCCTGAAAAAACAATTACCATCGCCTACAATACTAACTGTTTTACAAGGAGGTCCCATTGTTCCATTGTTTGTTGGAAAAAGCAAATTTTCAGTATTACACTCTATATGAAGTTTACTGCTTAATTTTTGCTTAACTTCAGTACACAATGGACTGAAATTAAACATTTTATTGGGCTTATTACCCAAACAAACTACATCTGAATTAGCATCAATTTTGGAAATAGTTTCAGGTATTTCAGTAATCTCCTGTAGTTTCTCTTTTTTAAAAACTACACTTTCTTTCTCTTCTTCCACACTTAAATTTGTGCACTCACGTCTCCTCTTATGCCCACTTATCTTTTTTGGATTTTCATTAATTATGAATTTTGAGTTACTGGCAGAATTTCTTTGGCTTTTAAGTTCGACACAAACACCACTTATTTCAAAAACCTTACGATTTCCTCCCATACAGGCAGCCAAATTTTCAATGTGCCCCAAAACACAACTGATTGAATTATAATATACAACCACACTAAAACCGTTACCGTCAACCATGCCAGCACTATTACGTGCATGCGAATCAACCACGGCATATTGGCCATTATGCTGAATAATAGCACAAGTACTACCATTAAGAGTAAAAAAGCATGTGTCATATCTTGCAAACATTGCTTGCAAACCATCAACTAATGTTACACATGCACCAGATCTAATAAATTCCTCATCAACAGCACCTATATATCCAGAAACAAAATCGCCATATTCAAATTTGAAATCATTTGTACTAAACACGTATTGTTTAGGAAGATCTGGAATACACAACAAGTTTTTCCTTGTAGGATCAGCGATAGAACCACTTTGACGCAAATTTCTATATAAGCTATCACCAGCATTTAGGACATTATCTAAATCTTTACTTTCCCATGAGAACACACTATGTACACTGTGTGTGGCTATAGCAGCTAAACTAATCGCAACGCACTGTTTCCCTGGCCACTTGAACTTTCGGTCACCCTGATGAAAGGATCCACAAATGCTTCTTATACTATCTTTTCCATTTGATGAAGATGCTGAGATTTCTACACTGTCATTTGCTGTACACACATTGATTTCTCCAACAGTGTCGCTGTTAACAAATTGTGGCATATCAGATGAGGTTATGTTTACATTGATGCCACAGATACTAAAGTTTTCTGCGCTCAGACTTGTCATTAAATTATCAATGTGCAAAAATAGGTCTTGCCAATTTGTGTTAAAAACAACAACTGATGTTCCTATGTCTGATCCCAAACCACATGCATTCCGGACATTACAGTCAACAACAACATAGAAATCGTTATGTCTTACAATAGCACACGTTTCTCCTTTTATGTTGACCAAACAAGATTCATGATTAAACAAAATCTCTTGTAATTTCTTGTACAAGTCAGTTTTTCCACCATCCAGTGATTCATCTATGGTGACTTTGCATGTTTTATTGAAAACACCATATTGACCACCAAACAAATGAGAAACTTGACAGTCTCCAGAACTCTCACTTATTTTTTTACAGTTAGTCATATCATTAAGTAGTTTCCTTCCCTCAGTATGAATGTCCTGAAGGTCGTATTTTTTGCCAAGTACACACATTCTGTATCTTGTGCTTAACAACTGAAACTACACTGCAGGCTACAGCTACAAAGTTTTCATTCACATCTGAAGACTTCATTCTAACCTCATTGCCTGCTACAATGCCCACCACATCTGAACAAGCACAAGCATCACAATCAGAAACACTGGTCTTACTTTTGTTGTTCAAAGGCTTACGCCGCATTCGGAATCTCTTCAGTTTAGGCATCTAAACACAAACAAATAACATCACATTACTATCACTCAAAACATAATACAACTTACAGTAATATTAAACATTAAAACATATTATATTTAAAACATAAGCAATTTTAATTTTTGCAAACAAAATAAAATTTTTAGGGTACTAACGCTTCATTTTAAAAATGGATATTTAGTTTAATTTAATATTTATAAAGATATATTTATTATATATAAATATTTAATATATATTTTTTAAAAGAATAACTTAAAATACATCTAATATACTTTGTAATTTTGAGTATATTTGAGTCTCTGTCTCAATTCTCAATTCAATTTAAGTAATGAAATACCAGTTTAGTATTTGGTCATGTTGAACACCTGCAGAAACTAATTGCATTAAATTGTAAAACATATTTCAATACAAAACCCAAATAGTAAAATTACAATTGCAATCATATTACACATATTATTTCTTCACTGTATTTCAGGTCAAATAAATCAGATAAGAGACTTCTTATAGAACAATTTAAGAATATTACCAAACAACAAAACTTTGTATAGTCCTGTATATTGAAAAAAAAATTCAGCTAGCATAATAAACATAGAGTAAACTGTATCCTTCATTCTTATTGGCACTGACAACCTAACAAACTCTGCTCTGTGCCTCAGTGTTAACCACAAAAATGTAAATGTACATGTAAACTAACTACACAGTAACCACTAACCAATGTTTTAATTTAAAAACACATAACACTTATTTCCACCATG
This sequence comes from Garra rufa, assembly GCF_049309525.1. Taxonomy (NCBI): domain Eukaryota; kingdom Metazoa; phylum Chordata; class Actinopteri; order Cypriniformes; family Cyprinidae; genus Garra; species Garra rufa. The sequence continues at coordinate 20,817,586 of NC_133368.1, forward strand.
CCGCAAAAATAGTCTTGTAGTACTATATCTACATGCTTTAAATGTATTTAGGTACATTGACAACAAACTAATTAAGCTATAGCAAAATATTCAACAATTGTACTCCTTTGGCACATTTTAATATATATTAATGCAAACTGCAAAACAAACACAGCTGACATCTTTTTTAATTTCTTTCCATTTCTTTTTACATTTTCTTGCTGTTAGTCTAACCAGTTTGTAAATTCACAAACTGGACAAATTGTAAAATTATCACACAGCAGTAATCATTCCAACAAAAATTTTAACAACCATACCCCTTCATCACACCAGATCACACCATACCCTGAGTAGCTAATTTAACCTACACATTCTTAATTTTGTAACAAATGTTTTACTCAAAACACATTATAACATATAATCTAAAAATACAAAACAAACCAAATAGAACAAAAGTACTACATAACTCAAAAATACTAATAAAGACATCTGTCATATTACATAACATTTTACAAAAATGCTACAAAAATATTATATTTATTTAAATATTAAAAATCAATGCCATAAAACAAATACACTTAAGATATTCTAACACAACTGCAGTATATTCAGAGCCAGCTCTTTATTTTTTTATTTTACTAACAGTTTCTTAAACTAACATTCACATTCATATCCTTAAGTGAGTGCTTTGAATATTTGATTTTATTATACACAACCATTCAAACCTTTAGACTTCTTTCAAGCTATTTAAAATACATCAGTATTTCTCTTCAACAAACACGCATAACATTGCTTATATACATGAAGCTCATACCATTAATAACATTTACATTGACACAAAACAATGTAATGATTCTAAAAATCACCTTTGACATCACATTAATAACTTACACTTTAAAATCTATTTACTTCTACAACCTATTAAAACAGCAATTTCTAATATTACTACTTCTATTTGCATCAAATGCATGCAAACTTCAAAAGCATTAAAAACTTCTTCCAAAAACAGTTTACTAATCTAACAAACCCAAACTTTAAATTGGAGTGAATATTGAACAGACTTTCACTTGATTGCATTGCAGACATCAACAATATCACAACTATTGCTTAATGCCTAACATTACACACTATTCTTCTTATAACCATGCACTACATGAAAGCACTACTCTGTACCTCAGTGTTAACCACAAAAAATGAAAACTTTCAAGTCAACTAAACAGTAACCACTAACAAATGTTTCCATTTAAAACACATAACACTTATTTTCATCATTTAATGTTCACTATTAAACACACTTGCTCTTTTTTGCATTGTAAACATTGACAATATCATAACTATTGCTTAATGCTTAACATAGTTACACGATTCTTCCTATAAGCATACACTACATATAAAAGCTCTATCTGCAAAAAAGAAAACAACAACAACAACAACAACAAAAACACACCTAATTCAAGATTCTCTTCAAAATGTCACATAACTCAATATAACCTCACACATCTTTCTATTTACTCAAAAAACATAAAGTAACACAAACTCAAAATCTACTGGCCACAACCCACTTAAACTTTAACAAACAAAAATGAATAATGTACTCTTAACACAAACAAATACAACAGTTATTGCAAGCTCATCAGACTTCATTTTTTCTTTACAGTATCAGTATTATCAAATAGTATCATACTTTTTAAAACAACAAATCACTGTCACTTGTAAACAATGTATTTAACTTTTTTATTTACTACACAACTCAGATATTTTAATAACCTCATTTTGTAACTAACTACCATTTAACAAATCACCTTTACAATCACCATTCCATGCTACAAATTTATTCTTTACATTAACTATTTTACAAAAAATAACAATGTTATTTTATTATTTAGATTCAAAATCTTATTTGCTTCAAAATCATTCTTTCTAAATTAAATATCTTCACAACTGTGACAAACACAGTGCAAAAACATGTCTGCCTTTGTAACCTCTTTATAACCAACACTTTCAAACCAATATACCCTACATTCAATGATAACATACATTCAATGGCACAAACAAATAAAAAACACCTTGGCTCTTACCTCTGCGTTCGCTGAACAAAAGAAGCTTTTGCAAAATCTAAACTTCAACATATACCTCTCAAAATTCTGACCACAGCCACACCTCCATAAATCTACCTCACTGTATACAATCATGACAATCCAGTGACAAACCCCGCCCCTAGTGTCTTATGACAAATTAAATAAATGCCTACACATTGAGAAACTCCCTTAATGATTTGGCAACACTCCCTATTTTTCTGCACAAGCCACATTGTTAAAAATTCACTAAGAAACATTAAAGTATTCCAAACCAAAATGCACAACATCAATCATAGTCATTAAACACATGCAAAATAATATTGTCTTAAAATGTATTTATTTCAATCCTGCTTTTAAATTGCACTACAAAAAAAACCCAAAAAAAACAACAACAACTAACAATATTGTTCACTTCAAACTCTGTAATTAGGGCCCGAGCACCGATGGTGTGAGGACCCTATTGGATCTGCTTCGTTTATTATTATTAGGGCCCGAGCACCGATGGTGTGAGGACCCTATTGGATCTGCTTTGTTTATTATTATTATTATTAGGGCCCGAGCACCGATGGTGTGAGGACCCTATTGAATCTGCTCCGTTTATTATTATTATTAGGGCCCGAGCCCAAAAGGGCGAAGGCCCTATTGTTCTTCTAAGGGTTATTAGGGCCCGAGCCCAAAAGGGCGAAGGCCCTATTGTTTTTCTAAGGATTATTATTATTATTATTATTATTATTATTATTATTTTTTTTTTTTTTTTCAATGTTTTGGGGGATTTCGGGGGCCTTAACATACACGAAAACTCTTGAAACTTTGCACACACATTGGAACCTGCGGCCATCAGGGCCGGACAGACTTTGACATGGGGGGGTCACCTGGGGGGGGCATGGCACAGCGTTAAAAATTGCGACTTTTGAAGGGCTCTGGAGCGCACAACGTTTGACCTACAGTCATCAAAATTCATACACATATAGACCTCATCGGGCCGAACAAATTTCACACTCATAGTCCATGCTTCGCCAAACAGGAAGTCGGCTATTCAGGGATGTCTAAAAAGTGCATGCAATGGAATTTGAAATACTCCTACTAGGCCTTTCCACCGATGGCCACCAAACTCAGTCAGCATGATCTCAAGACATTGGGGACGCAAAATTGCCAGGGGATTTTTGATATCTCGAACGGTTTGACCGTGACGGGGCGACAAATTTATGGCGAGAAATGAGAAACAGGAAGTGCCTAATAACTTTGACATACTTTGTCTGATTTTGACCAAACTTCAGCAGTTTGTTCACCGTCTGATGCCGATCACAGAGATGTGACTATTATGAGTCAAAGTTATAGCGCCACCAACTGGCAGCAGAAAGCGTGACGTTTTTGAAACGCTTTAAACTCAGCCTCTTAATTTTACTCAATTTGCTTCAAACTTCATCACAATAATGTCAAAACACGACCGATAAGAATCTGTGAAGGGCGTTATCCATAACTTTTATCATGTTGCCATGGCAACGTGTCAAACTTTAACTTTAGTTTTTTGTGTTTTTGAGCCACTTAAAATGCTTAGAATTTCATGAAACTCAACACACACATCTGTATTAATGACAGTTAAACACTGATAAAAGCCCATAAATGGGCGTGGAGCAGGCGCTCCATAGCGCCACCTTTTGACAAAAGTTGGGGGGTTACTTTGTCCTACAGTCACCAAACTCGGTACATATATTGGACTCATCAAGCCGGACAACTTTCTAATTTACACCCATTAGCTACGACCAACAGGAAGTCAGCTATTTTTATTTAAATATGGATTTTTGGAAAAATCAAGCTGTGGAATTTGAAATACTCCTCCTAGACCTTTCCACCGATGGCCACCAAACTCGGTCAACATGATCTCAAGATATTGGGAATGCAAAATTGCCAGGGGATTTTTGCTATCTCGAACGGTTTGGCCGTGGCAGGGCGACAAATTATGGCGAGAAATGAGAAACAGGAAATGTCTAATAATTTTGACACACTTTATCTGATTTTGACCAAACTTAAGCAGTTTGTTCGTCGTATGATACCGATCACAGAGATGTGACTATTATGAGTCAAAGTTATAGCGCCACCAACTGGCAGCAGGAAGTGTGTTGCTTGCAAAACGCTTTTAAATCAACCTCTTAATTTTACTCAATTTGCTTCAAACTTCATCAGAATAATATCAAAACACGGCCGATGAGAATCTGTGAAGGGGTCCTTGATACATCAAATGCTGTTGCCATGGCAACATGTCAAACTTTAACATTTGTTTCCTGTGTTTTTAAATATAGCTGTGAATAAATTCATATCACTCATAGCAGAATCAGACAGTTCACACCAAACTTTGTCAACATGATGCCAAGATACTGAAGATGTTAAATTGTGAACGGCTTTGGGACATCTTGAACGGTGTTGATGTGGTGATTTATGAAAGTAACAATAAAAAAGATGAAGAGTTATTTTCATATATCTTTAAATTGCATTATTCTAACTCATCAAAACTTTTTACATATAAAGAACAAGAAATTCTTAGGAAATACGTGTAGTTTCAAAATGTTATCATGCTCAGAGGCCCCAAAAACATTAAAAGTGTCACATAAATTTGTCAGATTAAAGCTCTAATACCAGGGATGAACACTAGAGGTCCTCATAAAATAAGGAATCGTTTGACCTCTAATGCTATTTAGCTCATTCTCAGTGTATAAGAATGAAAATAATCCATAGAATCAGTTGATATAGACTGTACTGTCAGTGTACTTTTACATAATTATTTTGTATAGGTGCTTAAAGAGCATTAAAATATTTTTTTAATCTTTTAAGGAAAAATTATATGATTTATATACATATATACAATCTCACTGATAGAATAAAAAATATTATAAGTATGACACTATACTGCTCAGTTCACTTAATTAGAATGAGAAACAAATACATCAACTAAGTAAATATGTATTTATTTTTAATATATTTGTTTATAATTATTTCACAGATGCTTATAGATCATTAAAATAATATAAAAAAATGGATGTAGATCATAAAACATGGTAACTATTTAAAATAGGGTCTCTTTTGTTAACATTGTTTAATGAACTAACAAACACGAACGAACAACGGACAATATATTTGTACTCGATTTTATTCAAACTTCATCAGAATAATGTAAAAACACGGCCGAGTCTGTAAAGGCGCCCCTGATGCATCAAATGCTGTTGCCATGGCAAATAAATAAAAATAAAAAATACATTCAAATATTTGTTTCCTGTGTTTTTGAGGCAGATAGCGTGCCTAGAATTTCATTTCCCATTTTCAATTTTCAATGATTTATTATATATTTAAAGTGCAGCATCCTAACTCTTTGAAACTTTTTTCATACAAATAACTATTCATTCTGATTAAACACAGTTCATTTAATAATTATATAAAACTCCACAAATGAAAGAAAATTAAAAAACAAATCTGATCTCACTCTGCTCTGCACTCTATGTGTGTGTTTGTGTGGTAAGTGGCTGAGTGTAAGGAGGTGGGATGGGTGGTAAGAGAAAGAGTCAGACAGGAGGAGAGACAGTTAGGGTTAGTCCAAAGGGTTATTGTGAATGCATGTGCCAACTGGGCACCGTTTTCCTGATGCTATTGGGATGGCGACTGCCAGACGGCGAGGGCCCGGTCAACGCTGCTTGCAGCTTTAATTATTATTATTATTATTATTATTAGGGCCCGAGCCCAGAATGGGCGAAGGCCCTATTGTTTTTCTAAGGATTATTATTAGGGCCCGAGCCCAAAAGGGCGAAGGCCCTATTGTTTTACTAAGGATTATTATTATTATTATTTTTTTTTCAATGTTTTGGGTGATTTTGGGGCCCTTAACATACACGAAAACTCTTGAAAATTTGCACACACATTGGAACCTGCGGCCATCAGGGCCGGACAGACTTTGACATGGGGGGGTCACCTGGGGGGGGGCGTGGCACAGCGTTAAAAATTGCGACTTTTGAGGGACTCTGGAGCGCACACCAATTGATCTACAGTCACCAAAATTCATACACATATAGACCTCATCGGGCCGACCAACTTCCGTGCTCACAGTCCGTGCTTCACCAAACAGGAAGTCAGCTATTCAGGGATGTCTAAAAAGCGCATGCAATGGAATTTGAAATACTCCTCCTAGACCTTCCAACCGATGGCCACCAAACTCGGTCAGCATGATCTCAAGACATTGGGGACGCAAAATTGCCAGGGGATTTTTGATATCTCGAACGGTTTGGCCGTGGCGGGGCGACAAAGTTATGGCGAGAAATGAGAAACAGGAAGTGTCTAATTACTTTAACACACTTTGTCTGATTTTGACCAAACATCAGCAGTTTGTTCATCTTATGATGCCGATCACAGAGATGTGACTATTAGGAGTCAAAGTTATAGCGCCACCAACTGGCAACACAAAGCGCAACGTTTTCTAAATGCTTTTAAATCAACCTCTTAATTTTACTCAATTTGCTTCAAACTTCATCTCAATAATGTTGAAACACGGCCGAAGAGAATCTGTGAATTGCATTATCGATAACTTTTATCATGTTGCCATGGCAATGTGTCAAACTTTAACTTTAGTTTTTTGTGTTTTGAAGCCACTTAAAATACTCAGAATTTCATGAAACTTCACACACACATCTGTATTAATGATATTTAGACACTGATAAAAGCCCATAAATGGGCGTGGAGCAGGCGCTCCATAGCGCCACCTTTTGACAAAAGTTGGGGGTTTAGTTTGTCCTACAGTCACCAAACTCGGTACATATATTGATCTCATCAAGCCAGAAACATTTCTAATTTACACCCATTAGCTACGATCAACAGGAAGTCGGCTATTTTGATTTGAATGTGGATATTTGGAAAAATCAGGCTGTGGAATTTTATATACTTCTCTCAGGAAAACCAACCAATTCACACCAAACTTTTTTGACATGTTGCCAACATTCTGAAGATTCTAAATTGCGAGCAGATTTAGGATATCTTGAACGGTGTTGATGTGGTGATTGATTGAAATCGGAGTAAAACAAGATAGCCGTAATTTTATTATATCTTTAAAGTGCAGCATCCAAAGTCTTTGAAAGTTTTTTCATACAGACTACTAGTCATTCTGATCAGACACCGTTCATTTCATAATTATACAAAGATCTATGAATTAACGAAAATTAAAAAACAAATCTGATCCCTCTCTGCTCTGCACTTATGTGTGTGCGTGGTAAGTGGGTGTGTGTTTGTTGAGTGTTAGGGTGAGAGTGGGGAGGGGGGATGGGTGGAAAGAGAGAGTCAGAGAGGAGGAGATAGAAGGGAATATTTAAACTCTTGGTTGTTTATTCATTAGGATGTGAATTAGGGCTGGGTATTGTGACCAATTTGGCAATTCGATTCGATTGTTATTTTTATGGTTTCGATTCGATTATATTCGATTCGATATCGATTAGCTATCAATATTTCATTTAAAATGTTAGTTTTGCAGACATGGGATCACTATTTTGATATAAATCCTGGTAACTTAAAACTCCCCTACTTAAGTTTATTACTGAAATACACATCTACATTAATAATAGGGTGCACACAGTTGTTTATTTTAAACAACTTTTATTTTAAATGAATACTGTAACAAGAAGTCATAAATATGTGCATCCAATGTACACCATGTAAACAAACTGCAAAATGCACATTACTGTAAAAAAATAAAAAGACTAAATGTGCAACAGTGAAATCTATTAAGAACTTCAAACATGTTTAAGAAATATTTTTTTTTTCTAAATTCAAATCAGGCCCATCATAAAGCCCTTGTCTGCATATACAAAACATTCTAACTGTCCATAAAACTAACAGATCTTAACTAAAGCCTAATATTTTTTGATCACCAGATTTTTTTTTTGCAAAAAATTTACACCCATTAGCTACGACCAACAGGAAGTCAGCTATTTTGATTTGAATGTGGATTTTTGGAAAAATATAGCTGAATAAATTCATATCACTCATAGCAGAATCAGACAGTGCACACCAAACTTTGTCAACATGATGCCAAGATACTGAAGATGTTAAAATGTGAACGGCTTTGGGATATCTTGAACGGTGTTGATGTGGTGATTTATGAAAGTAACAGTAAAAAAGATGGAGAGTTATTTCCATATATCTTTAAATTGCATTATTCTAACTCATCAAAACTTTTTACATATAAAGAACAAGAAATTCTTAGGAAATACGTGTAGTTTCAAAATGTTATCATGCTCAGAGGCCCCAAAAACATTAAAAGTGTCATATAAATTGTCAGATTAAAGCTCTAGTACCAGGGATGAACACTAGAGGTCCTCATAAGATAAGGAATCGTTTGAACAATAATGCTATTTAGCTCATTCTCAGTGTATAAGAATGAAAATAATCCATAGAATCAGTTGATATATAATGTACTGTCAGTGTACTTTTACATAATTATTTTGTATAGGTGCTTAAAGAGCATTAAAATCTTTTTTTAATCTTTTAAGGAAAAATTATATGATTTATATACATATATACAATCTCACTGATAGAATAAAAAATCTTATAAGTATGACACTATACTGCTCAGTTCACTTAATTAGAATGAGAAACAAATACATCAACTAAGTTAATATGTATTTATTTTTAATATATTTGTTTATAATTATTTCACAGATGCTTATAGATCATTAAAATAATATTTAAAAATGGTTGTAGATCATAAAACATGGTAACTATTTAAAATAGGGTCTCTTTTGTTAACAATGGTTAATGAACTAACACACGAACGAACAACGAACAATATGTTTGTACTCGATTTTCTTCAAACTTCATCAGAATGATGTAAAAACACGGCCGATGAGAGTCTGTAAAGGCGTCTCTGATGCATCAAATGCTGTTGCCATGGCAAATAAATAAAAATACAAAATACATTCAAATATTTGTTTCCTGTGTTTTTGAGGCAGATAGCGTGCCTAGAATTTCATTTTCCATTTTCAATTTTCAATTATTTATTATATATTTAAAGGGCAGCATCCTAACTCTTTGAAACTTTTTTCATACAAATAACTATTCATTCTGATCAAACACAGTTCATTTCATAATTATACAAAACTCCACGAATGAAAGAAAATTAAAAAACATATCTGATCTCACTCTGCTCTGCACTCTGTGTGTTTGTGTGGTAAGTGGCTGAGTGTAAGGAGGGGGGATGGGTGGCAAGAGAAAGAGTCAGAGAGGAGGAGAGACAGTAAGGGTTAGTCCAAAGGGTTACTGTGAATGCATGTGCCAACTGGGCACCGTTTTCCTGATGCTATCGGGATGGCGACTGCCAGACGGCGAGGGCCCGGTCAACGCTGCTCGCAGCTTTAATTATTATTATTATTATTATTATTATTATTATTTCATCAATGTTTTGGGGGATTTCGGGGTCCTTAACATACACGAAAACTCTTGAAACTTTGCACACGCATTGGAACCTGCGGCCATCAGGGCCGGACAAACTTTGACATGGGGGGGTCACCTGGGGGGGGCGTGGCACAGCGTTAAAAATTTCAACTTTTGAGGGACTCTGGAGCACACACCGGTTGACCTATATTTATCAAAATTCATACACATATAGACCTCATCGGGCCGAACAACTCTAATGCTCAAAGTCCGTGCTTCGCCCAACAGGAAGTCAGCTATTCAGGGATGTCTAAAAAGCGCATGCAATGGAATTTGAAATACTCCTTCAAGGCCTTTCCACCGATGGCCTCCAAACTCGGTCAGCATGATCTCAAGACATTGGGGAAACAAAATTGCCAGGGGAATTTTGATATTTCAAACGGTTTGGCCGTGGCGGGGCGACAAAATTATGGCGAGAAATGAGAAACAGGAAGTGTCTAATAACTTTAACACACTTTGTCTGATTTTGACCAAACTTCAGCAGTTTGTTCATCGTATGATGCCAGTCACAGAGATGTGACTATTATGAGTCAAAGTTATAGCGCCACCAACTGGCAGCAGAAAGCGCAACGTTTTATAAATGCTTTTAAATCAGCCTCTTAATTTTACTCAATTTGCTTCAAACTTCATCCCAATAATGTCGAAACACGGCTGATGAGAATCTGTGAAGGGCATTATCGATAACTTTTATCATGTTGCCATGGCAATGTGTCAAACTTTAACTTTAGTTTTTTGTGTTTTCGAGCCACTTAAAATACTTGGAATTTCATGAAACTCAACACACACATCTGTATTAATGATATTTAGACACTGATAAAAGCCTATAAATGGGCGTGGAGGAGGCACTCTATAGCGCCACCTTTTGACAAAAGTTGGGGGTTTAGTTTTGCCTACAGTCACCAAACTTGGTACGTATATTGCTCTCATCAATCCGGACAACTTTCTAATTAACACTCATTAGCTATAATAAACAGGAAGTTGGCTATTTTTATTTGAATGTGGATTTTTGGAAAATTCAGGCTGTAAATAAAATCATACTAAACAAAGCAGAAACAAGAAGTTCACACCAAACTTTGTCAACATGATAAGAATATACTCAAAATGCTAAATTGTGAGCGGATTTGGGATATCTTGAATGGTGTTGATGTGGTGATTTTTTAAAGTCACAGTAAAAAAAGTAGCATTAATTTTCATATATCTTTAAAGTGCCTAATACCAACTCTTCAAAACTTTGTATATATGAAGAACAAATCATTCTTAGAAAATACGCTTGGTATCAAAATTTTATCATGCTCAGAGGCCCCAAAAACATTAAAAGTATCCAGAAGTGAAAGAGAGAAATGAAAACTGTAATACAAGGCATGAACACCAGAGGTCCTCGTATGATAAGGAATATTTTTACCTCTAAAGCTATTCTGCTCATTCATAATGTACAACAAAGAAACGAATGCATAGATTAATTTGCAGTTGTTATGTACTGTACTTTCAGAATACTTTTAAATAATTTTAAAATAAACACTAAAAAGCATTATTTTATTTTTTTTATGAAAAATTATGAAATGTTTTGTTTGTCTCTCACTGATTTGGTAACACTTTCTATGAAGCCCCTGTTATAAGGGTATTTCTAAGGCATTATAATGAACGCATAATGCATTATAAAAAAAACGTATAATATAATATATTATATCATCCAATGAATATTCATAACAACAAATATCATACATTATAATACTTAAATATTAGAGGTTATAACTTTTAAGATTATGATTTATAACACACAATAGACACCATATTAAATCTACTTCATTTGTAATGGACTATATCATATTAGATTTATTTTTTACATTATATTCTATTCTATTGACTATAAGCAACTAAATCTCACCAACTAACACTCCTTACAGTGTAGACTTAGATTAATGTTAGGCTAAGTAGAAGGTTCATGTTCTTGCAAAGTTACTTATAATCAGTTTGTCTTTTGGGGAACTGTCAAAATACAGTGTTAGCACATATTTAGCACACTACTAATAATAATTACTGCTAGCTGACATGCAGTTGCAGAGTTACTTATAAAAAGCTGTCTAACGGGTACCATCAATATAATTAAACTGATCATATTATACATTCATCTGATCTGATACCTGATCTTATGGCTATTTGAGAATTATTATTATTATTACTTATAAGTGATCTTTGTATGCTTTAAGTAAAGTGACATCAGTAAGATGGCTAACTATGAGGAGGTAATCATACTCATAAAAGCTATAATAAAAAAAGTAAAAATTCTAATACATTAAAACTGTTCTTATGAATGCTCATGAGATTATACAACATATTATAAGGTTTTTTATAATGTATTATGCATTCCTTATAATGCCTTAAGAATACCCTTATAATGTATTATAAATACATGAACCCACAAATATTTTTAACAAATATAAATAAATGTACTAATGTACCTTTTAATAATATATGAATACTTTCTTTAGCTTAATATTAATTAACATTAATAAATGCCATTTAATTATTGTTCATGTTAACTAATATAGTTAATGTTAACAAATTAAACTGGATGGCAACATTTTAAATATTGTGTGTATGTGTATGTGTCTGTGTGTTGATTTTAATTAACCCTTTCAATTCGGTAAACTTTAAATCGACCCTGGAAGAAGGGTTACTGTGAATGCATGTGCCAACTGGGCACCGTTTTCCTGATGCTATCGGTATGGTGACTGCGCAGATGGCGAGGGCCCGGTCATCGCTGCTTGCAGCTTTAATTTTTATTTTTTTTTCAATGTTTTGGGGGATTTCGGGGGCCTTAACATACACGAAAACTCTTGAAACTTTGCACACACATTGGAACCTGCGGCCATCAGGGCCGGACAGACTTTGACATGGGGGGGTCACCTGGGGGGGGCATGGCACAGCGTTAAAAATTGCGACTTTTGAAGGGCTCTGGAGCGCACAACGGTTGACCTACAGTCACCAAAATTCATACACATATAGACCTCATCGGGCCGAACAAATTTCACACTCATAGTCCGTGCTTCGCCAAACAGGAAGTCGGCTATTCAGGGATGTCTAAAAAGTGCATGCAATGGAATTTGAAATACTCCTACTAGGCCTTTCCACCGATGGCCACCAAACTCGGTCAGCATGATCTCAAGACATTGGTGATGCAAAATTGCCAGGGGATTTTTGATATCTCGAACGGTTTGACCGTGACGGGGCGACAAATTTATGGCGAGAAATGAGAAACAGGAAGTGCCTAATAACTTTGACATACTTTGTCTGATTTTGACCAAACTTCAGCAGTTTGTTCGTCGTCTGATGCTGATCACAGAGATGTGACTATTATGAGTCAAAGTTATAGCGCCACCAACTGGCAGCAGAAAGCGTGACGTTTTTGAAACGCTTTAAACTCAGCCTCTTAATTTGACTCAATTTGCTTCAAACTTCATCACAATAATGTCAAAACACGACCGATAAGAATCTGTGAAGGGCGTTATCCCTAACTTTTATCATGTTGCCATGGCAACATGTCAAACTTTAACTTTAGTTTTTTGTGTTTTTGAGCCACTTAAAATGCTTAGAATTTCATGAAACTCAACACACACATCTGTATTAATGACAGTTAAACACTGATAAAAGCCCATAAATGGGCGTGGAGCAGGCGCTCCATAGCGCCACCTTTTGACAAAAGTTGGGGGGTTACTTTGTCCTACAGTCACCAAACTCGGTACATATATTGGACTCATCAAGCCGGACAACTTTCTAATTTACACCCATTAGCTACGACCAACAGGAAGTCAGCTATTTTTATTTAAATATGGATTTTTGGAAAAATCAAGCTGTGGAATTTGAAATACTCCTCCTAGACCTTTCCACCGATGGCCACCAAACTCGGTCAGCATGATCTCAAGATATTGGGAATGCAAAATTGCCAGGGGATTTTTGGTATCTCGAACGGTTTGGCCGTGGCAGGGCGACAAATTATGGCGAGAAATGAGAAACAGGAAATGTCTAATAATTTTGACACAATTTATCTGATTTTGACCAAACTTTAGCAGTTTGTTCGTCGTATGATACCGATCACAGAGATGTGACTATTATGAGTCAAAGTTATAGCGCCACCAACTGGCAGCAGGAAGTGTGTTGCTTGCAAAACGCTTTTAAATCAACCTCTTAATTTTACTCAATTTGCTTCAAACTTCATCAGAATAATATCAAAACACGGCCGATGAGAATCTGTGAAGGGGTCCTTGATACATCAAACGCTGTTGCCATGGCAACGTGTCAAACTTTAACATTTGTTTCCTGTGTTTTTAAATATAGCTGTGAATAAATTCATATCACTCATAGCAGAATCAGACAGTTCACACCAAACTTTGTCAACATGATGCCAAGATACTGAAGATGTTAAATTGTGAACGGCTTTGGGACATCTTGAACGGTGTTGATGTGGTGATTTATGAAAGTAACAATAAAAAAGATGAAGAGTTATTTTCATATATCTTTAAATTGCATTATTCTAACTCATCAAAACTTTTTACATATAAAGAACAAGAAATTCTTAGGAAATACGTGTAGTTTCAAAATGTTATCATGCTCAGAGGCCCCAAAAACATTAAAAGTGTCATATAAATTTGTCACATTAAAGCTCTAATACCAGGGATGAACACTAGAGGTCCTCATAAGATAAAGAATCGTTTGACCTCTAATGCTATTTAGCTCATTGTCAGTGTATAGGAATGACAATAATCCATAGAATCAGTTGATATGTACTGTACTGTCAGTGTACTTTTACATAATTATTTTGTATAGGTGCTTAAAGAGCATTAAAATCTTTTTTTAATCTTTTAAGGAAAAATTATATGATTTATATACATATATAGACTCTCACTGATAGAATAAAAAATCTTATGACACTATACTGCTCAGTTCACTTAATTAGAATGAGAAACAAATACATCAACTAAGTTAATATGTATTTATTTTTAATATATTTGTTTATAATTATTTCACAGATGCTTATAGATCATTAAAATAATATTTAAAAATGGTTGTAGATCATAAAACATGGTAACTATTTAAAATAGGGTCTCTTTTGTTAACAATGGTTAATGAGCTAACAAACACGAACGAACAACGAACAATATATTTGTACTCGATTTTCTTCAAACTTCATCAGAATAATGTAAAAACACGACCGATGAGAGTCTGTAAAGGCGGCCCTGATGCATCAAATGCTGTTGCCATGGCAAATAAATAAAAATAAAAAATACATTCAAATATATGTTTCCTGTGTTTTTGAGGCAGATAGCGTGCTTAGAATTTCATTTTCCATTTTCAATTTTCAATGATTTATATATTTAAAGTGCAGTATCCTAACTCTTTGAAACTTTTTTCATACAAATAACTATTCATTCTGATCAAACACAGTTCATTTCATAATTATACAAAACTCCACGAATGAAAGAAAATAAAAAAACATATCTGATCTCACTCTGCTCTGCACTCAATGTGTGTGTTTGTGTGGTAAGTGGTTGAGTGTAAGGAGGGGGGATGGGTGGTACGAGAAAGAGTCAGAGAGGAGGAGAGACAGTTAGGGTTAGTCCAAAGGGTTACTGTGAATGCATGTGCCAACTGGGCACCGTTTTCCTGATGCTATCGGGATGGCGACTGCACAGTCGGCGAGGGCCCGGTCATCGCTGCTTGCAGCTTTAATTATTATTTTTTATTTTTTTTTTTTTTTCTTTTTTTCAACCTTCCGGGCACTTTTGGGGGCCTTAACATACTCAAAAACTCTTGAAAATTTGCACACACGTCGGAATCTGCGGCCATCAGGACGCCACAGAGGCTGGGACCCGGGCGTGGTTCAGGGCCTCTACAGCGCCCCCTGGAACACAGTTTGAAAACTTGATGTACTGCGCACACATACTTGCATGTATTGATATGAAACTCGGTACACATATAGATCTCACTGAGCCAAACAACTTTTGTACTCTATGTCATAGGCTCCACCTGACAGGAAGTGAGATATTTAGGGCTGTTTAAAAAGCGCATGCTCTGGAATTTAACGTACTCCTCCCAGGAATTCCATGGGATTGTCACCAAACTCGGTCAGCATGATCTCAAGACATTGGGGATGCTAAATTGCGAGGAGATTTTTGATATCTCGAACGGTTTGGCCGTGGCAAGGCGACAAAGTTATGGCGAGAAATGAGAAACAGGAAGTGTCTAATAACTGTTGACCACATTGCCTGATTCTGATGAAACTTCACCAGTTTGTTCGTTGTATGATGCCGATTCCATAAATGTGACTATTATGAGTCAAAGTTATAGCGCCACCAACTGGCAGCAGGAAGTGTGTCATTTTCAAAATGCTTTGATATCAGCCTCTTAATTTTACTCGATTTTCTTTAAACTTCATCAAAATCATGTCAAAACACGGCCGATAAGAATATGTAAAGGGGTCGATGATAAATCGAATGCTGTTGCCATGGCAACATGTCAAACTTTAAAATTAGATTCCTGTCTTTTCGAGGCAGTTAACATGCTTAGAATTTCATGAAACTCAACACACACATCAATATTAATGATAGTTAGACACTGGCAAAAGGTCATAAATGGGCGTGGAGCAGGCACTCTATAGCGCCATCTTTTGACAAAAGTTGGGGGGTTAGTTTTTCCTACAGTCACCAAACTCTGTACATATATTAATCTCATCAATTTGGACAACTTTCTAAATCAAACTCATTAGCTGAGACCAACAGGAAGCCGGCTATTTTGATTTGAATGTGGATTTTTGGAAAAATCAGGCTGTAAACAAATGCACACTACTTCTAAGAACAACCAGCTGTTCACACCAAACTTTTTTAACATGAAGAGAATATTCTGAAGATGTTAAATTGCGACCGGATTTTGGATATCTTGAACGGTGTGGACGTGGTGATTTTTTAAAGATATAGTAAAAAATATTTTTATATCTTTAAAGTGCAGCATCCAAACTCTTTAAAACTTTTTTCACACAGAGATCTAATCATTCTGAGCAAGTGCTGGAAATAAAAAATGTATACAAGCTTCTATGAATTAAAGAAAATTTAAAAAAGAACTCAGAAACCTGCTGTCACTCTGGTGAATGTCTCTACAGTATGTGTGTGCGTTCAGTCAGGCACAGAGAAGCTCATTATTGCAGGGGGGAGGGGTGAGAGGCAGAGAGGGTGACAGAGTAGAGAGCCATCCTACAGACCATCTTTGAACAAAATGCACATACTGTATGTAGTGTAATTACATAAATATGTCTGATCTTTGAGAGTCTGATATTTTGAGAAAATATAAAGGGTCACTAAGTCTTTCATTGTTCATTTTTTGCAGTTGTTGTTTTTTATTTATTTTTTACTTAACTGTACCATGAACTTGTCCTATTCAGTCACATAGCAAAAGATTTTAAAAAATACAACTTTTTAGCATGATCAATTTATCTTCATTGATAGACAATATTTACATAGTGTTATTTATTGAATATAAAATCATAATAATAAAAAATTAAGACAAACTTTGACAACAAAACAAACTTTACTGTTATCTCTTCAAAACATCTGAAAACCATAATTTTAAGATCAGTTATAAATATATATATCACCCCGTTAAAATACTCAACTTGATTTTTAAAGATATTTTGAAAGAATGAAGAGTTTATAGAGCACTTTATTGTGTATTGCTGTACACCCACATGAACTGTGTTCATGTTCATGCTAATTCACAGTACATAAACTATATATGAATACTTTTTTTTAGCTTAATATTAATTAACATTAATAAATGCTATTTATTTATTGGTCATGTTAACTAATATAGTTAATGCTAACAAATAAAACTGAATGGCAACATTTTATATTTTGTGTGTATGTGTCTGTGTGTTGATTTTAAAGTCTAACCCTTTCAATTCTGTAAACTTTAAATCCAAACTAGCAGAGGGTTACTTTGAATGCATGTGCCAAGTGGGCACCGTCTTCATTATTGATTCTTAGTAATGTAGCGCTTAAGAGTGATGTCTTATAACAGGAGTCACCAGCAAAGCAATATCCACACAAAAATTGTACAGATAGGTAACGATGACATTTCAGCAGAAGTGGTGGACGTAAAGCAAGCAATAATAACATTTTGTTATCATGAATCTTGTTCTTACTTGTTAGCAGCAGGATATATCATATCTTTCACTAACTCAAACATATCAAGGTCAATCTGCACCAAACTTCATATGTTTGATAATAGTGCTGGCCTGAACACATCTACATGCCAATAATTAGTTACAAGCATAGCGCCACCATCTGGCAGCGACAAGTTTGGCACATTTAAATGACTAATGACTTTTTTCTATATTTACTGTATTAAAAGCATACTGCCCACCGTTTGCTGATTTCCTGAAGCCACCGGTCGGCGGTGAGCCCAGGTGCGAGGGCCCGTTCATCGCTGCTCGCAGCTTTAATTATTATTATTCTTCTTATCCGGAATGAATCGCATTTTTGAGGGCCTAAACATACCCGAAAACTAACAAAACTTTGCACACACATCAGACCTGGCGAAAATGGACATCTGATATGGGTTGCAGAAGTGGGTGTGGCAAAATGGCTCAATAGCGCCACCTTTACACGTTCCGCGGTGTGCGCATTCAGCTGTGATTATCGTACATGCACAAAAATCGGTACACATATGCAACACACCAATACCTACAAAAAAGCCTCTTGAGATAAAATCCGAAACCCAACAGGAAGTCGGTTATTATTAATTTTCTCACCAAAATTTGTGTCATTTTTGCCATTTTCAGGTGTCATACTTGAACGAACTCCTCCTAGAGATTTATTCCGATCAACACCAAATTTGGTGAGTCTAATCTAAAGCCCTTTGTGACGTTAAATTGTGCAGATCTAGAGTTTTCATCGGAGGGCGTGTCCGTGGTGGCCTCGCAAATTTCGATGTTTCGCCATGAAAAAGGAAGTTGCTATAACTTAGGCATAAAATGTCTGATCTGTCCCAAACTTCACATGTGTGATAACACTCCTGACCTGAAGACATCTACATGCCCATATTCAGTTATAGTCATAGCGCCACCTGCTGGCAACAGGAAGTGTCATGTTGTACTCTGCAACAAACTCCTCCTAGAAATTTATACAGATCAACACCAAAATCGGTCAGTCTAATATAAAGGCTTTAGTGATGTTAAATTGCGAAGATCTTGAGTTTTCGTTGAAGGGCGTGTCCGTGGCGGCCTGACAAATTTCGAGTTCTCGCCATGGATATAAAACTTGTTATAACTCAGCCATAAAATGTCCAATTAGCCTCAAACTTCACATGTTCGATAAGAGTCCTGGCCTGAACACATCTGAAGGCCAATATTCTATTATAATCACAGCGCCACCTGTTGGCAACAGGAAATGACTTGAATCAAACTCCTCCTAGAGATTTAATGATATCAACATTATATTTGGTCAGTCTGATCTAGAGGCCTTAGAGATGTTAAATTGTGAAGATCTTGAGTTTTCGTCAAAGGGCGTGTCCGTGGTGGCCTGACAAAGTTTGATGTTTCGCCATGGACATAGAAGTTGTTATAACTCAGCCATAAAATATCCGATCTGCCTCAAACTTCACAGGTTTGGTAAGAGTCCTGGCCTGAAGACATCTAAAGGCCAATATTCAAATATTATCATAGCGCCACCTGTTGGCAGCAGGATATATCATATCTTTCACTAACTCAAACATACCAAGGTCAATCTGCAACAAACTTCATATGTTTGATAATAGTGCTGGCCTGAACACATCTACATGCCAATAATCAGTTATAGGCATAGCGCCACCAGCTGGCAGCAGGAAGTTTGGCACATTTAAGTGACTTTGATCTATTTTTCCTACATTTACTGTATTAAAAGCATACTGCCCACCGTTTGATGTTTTCCTAAAGCCACCGGTCGGCGGTGAGCCCGGGTGCGAGGGCCCGTTCATCGCTGCTTGCAGCTTTAATTAGGGCCCGAGCACCGATGGTGTGAGGACCCTATTGGATCTGCTTCGTTTATTATTATTATTAGGGCCCGAGCACCGATGGTGTGAGGACCCTATTGGATCTGCTTCGTTTATTATTATTATTATTATTATTATTCTTCTCCAAAATGAATCGCATTTTTGAGGGCTTAGACATACCCGAAAACTCATGAAACTTCGCACGCACATCAGACCTGGCGAAAATTTACGTCTGATATGGGTTGCAGAAGTGGGTGTGGCAAAATGGCTCGATAGCGCCACCTTTACACGTTCCGCGGTGTGCGCTTTCAGTTGTGATTCACGTACATGCACGAAAATCGGTACACACATCTAGCTCACCAATACCTACAAAAAAGCCTCTTGGAGCAAAATTTGACACCCAACAGGAAGTCAGTTATTTTTAATTTTCTTAGCAAAATTTGTGTAATTTTTGCCATTTTCAGGCGTCATACTTGAACGAACTCCTCCTAGAGATTTATTCGGATCAACGGCAAATTTGGTGAGTCTAATCTAAAGCCCTTTGTGACGTTAAATTGCGAAGATCTAGAGTTTTCATCGGAGGGCGTGTCCGTGGCGGTCTGGCAAATTTCGATGCTTCGCCATGAAAAAGGAAGTTGCTATAACTCAGGCATAAAATGCCCGATCTGCCCAAAACTTCACATGTGTGATAACACTCCTGACCTGATGACATCTACATGTCCATATTCAGTTTTACTCATAGCGCCACCTGCTGGCAACAGGAAGTGTCATGCTGTACTCTACAAACAACTCCTCCTAGAGATTTATGCAGATCAACACCAAAATCGGTCAGTCTAATATAAAGGCCTTAGTGATGTTAAATTGTGAAGATCTTGAGTTTTCGGTAAAGGGCGTGTCCGTGGCGGCCTGACAAATTTCGAGGTCTTGCCATGGATATAAAACTTGTTATAACTCAGCCATAAAATGTCCGATTTGCCTCAAACTTCACATATTCGATAAGAGTCCTGGCCTGAATACACATGAAGGCCAATATTCTATTATAATCACAGCGCCACCTGTTGGCAACAGGAAATTACTTGTATCAAACTCCTCCTTGAGATTTAATGATATCAACATTATATTTGGTCAGTCTGATCTAGAGGCCTTAGAAATGTTAAATTACGAAGATCTTGAGTTTTCATTAAAGGGCGTGTCTGTGGCTGCATGACAAAGTTTGATGTTTCGCCATGGACATAGAAGTTGTTATAACTCAGCCATAAAATGTCCGATCTGCCTCAAACTTCACAGGTTTGGTGAGAGTCCTGGCCTGAAGACACCTAAAGACCAATATTCAGATATTATCATAGCGCCACCTGTTGGCAGCAGGATATATCATATCTTTCACTAACTCAAACATACCAAGGTCAATCTGCACCAAACTTCATATGTTTGATGAAAGTGGTGGCCTGAACACATCTACATGTCAATAATCAGTTATAGGCATAGCGCCACCAGCTGGCAGCAGGATATTTGGCACATTTAAGTGACATTGACATATTTCTCCTATTTTTACTGTATTAAAAGCATACTACCCACCATTTGCTATGTTCCTAAAGCCACCGGTCGGCGGTGAGCCCGTGTGCGAGGGCCCGTTCATCGCTGCTTGCAGCTTTAATTATTATTATTATTCTTCTCCAAAATGAATCGCATTTTTGAGGGCTTAGACATACCCGAAAACTCATGAAACTTCGCACACACATCAGACCTGGCGAAAATTTACGTCTGATATGGGTTGCAGAAGTGGGTGTGGCAAAATGGCTCGATAGCGCCACCTTTACACGTTCCGCGGTGTGCGCTTTCAGTTGTGATTCACGTACATGCACGAAAATCGGTACACACATGTAGCTCACCAAAACCTACAAAAAAGCCTCTTGGAGCAAAATTTGACACCCAACAGGAAGTCGGTTATTTTTAATTTTCTTAGCAAAATTTGTGTAATTTTTGCCATTTTCAGGCGTCATACTTGAACGAACTCCTCCTAGAGATTTATTCGGATTAACGGCAAATTTGGTGAGTCTAATCTAAAGCCCTTTGTGACGTTAAATTGCGAAGATCTAGAGTTTTCATCGGAGGGCGTGTCCGTGGCAGCCAGGCAAATTTCGATGCTTCGCCATGAAAAAGGAAGTTGCTATAACTCAGGCATAAAATGCCCGATCTGCCCCAAACTTCACATGTGTGATAACACACCTGACCTGATGACATCTACATGCCCATATTCAGTTTTACTCATAGCGCCACCTGCTGGCACCAGGAAGTGTCATGCTGTACTCTGCAACAAACTCCTCCAAAAGATTTAATCAGATCAACACCAAAATCGGTCAGTCTAATAAAAAGGCTTTAGCGATGTTAAATTGCGAAGATCTTGAGTTTTCGTTGAAGGGCGTGTCCGTGGCGGCCTGGCAAATTTCGTGGTCTCGCCATGGATATAAAACTTGTTATAACTCAGCCATAAAATGTCCGATTTGCCTCAATCTTCACATGTTCGATAAGAGTCCTGGCCTGAACCAATCTGAAGGCCTATATTCTATTATAATCACAGCGCCACCTGTTGGCAATAGGAAATGACTTGTACCAAACTCCTCCTAGAGATTTAATGATATCAACATTATATTTGGTCAGTCTGATCTCGAGGCCTTAGGGATGTTAAATTGTGAAGATCTTGAGTTTTCGTCAAAGGGCGTGTCCATGGCGGCCTGACAAAGTTTGATGTTTCGCCATGGACATAAAAGTTGTTATAACTCAGCCATAAAATGTCCGATCTGCCTCAAACTTCACATGTTTGGTAAAAGTCCTGGCCTGAAGACATCTAAAGGCCAATATACAGATATTATTATAGCGCCACCTATTGGCAGCAGGATATATCATATCTTGCACTAACTCACACATACCAAGGTCAATCTGAACTAAACTTCGTATGTTTGATCAAAGTGCTGGCCTGAACACATCTACATGCCAATAATTAGTTATAGGCATAGCGCCACCAGCTGGCAGCAGGAAGTTTGGCACATTTAAGTGACTTTGATAAATTTTTCCTACATTTACTGTATTAAAAGCATACTGCCCACCGTTTGCTGTGTTCCTAAAGCCACCGGTCGGCGGTGAGCCCGGGTGCGAGGGCCCGTTCATCGCTGCTTGCAGCTTTAATTATTATTATTCTTCTTCTTCTCCAAAGTGAATCGCATTTTAGAGGACCTAAACATTCCCGAAAACTCACAAAACTTTGCACACACATCAAACCTGGCGAAAATTTACGTCTGATTTGGGTTTCAGAAGTGGGTGTGGCAAAATGGCTCGACAGCGCCACCTTTAGACGTTCAGCGGTGTGCGCTTTCAGCTGTGATTCACGTACGTGCACGGAAATCGGTACACACATGTAACACACCAAAACCTACAAAAAAGCCTCTTGGAGCAAAATCCGGAACCCAACAGGAAGTCGGTTAATATTAATATTCTCAACAAAATTTGTGTCATTTTTGCCATTGTCAGGCGTCGTACTTGAACGAACTCCTCCTACAGATTTATTCGGATCAACGCCAAATTTGCCGAGTCTAGTCTAAAGCCCTTTGTGACGTTAAATTGTGAAGATCTAGAGTTTTCATCGGAGGGCGTGTCCGTGGCGGCCTCGCAAATTTCGATGTTTCGCCATGAAAAAGGAAGTTGCTATAACTCAGGCATACAATGTCCGATCTGTCCCAATCTTCACATGTGTGATAACACTCATGACCTGATGACATCTACATGCCCATATTCAGTTTTACTCATAGCGCCACCTGCTGGCAACAGGAAGTGTCATTCTGTACTCTGCAACAAACTCCTCCAAGAGATTTAATCAGATCAACACCAAAATCGGTCAGTCTAATAAAAAGGCTTTAGCGATGTTAAATTGCGAAGATCTTGAGTTTTCATTGAAGGGCGTGTCCGTGGCGGCCTGACAAATTTTGAGGTCTCGCCATGGATCTAAAACTTGTTATAACTCAGCCATAAAATGTCCGATTTGCCTCAAACTTCACATGTTCGATAAGAGTCCTGGCCTGAACCAATATGAAGGCCAATATTCTATTATAATCACAGCGCCACCTGTTGGCAACAGGAAATTACTTGTATCAAACTCCTCCTAGAGATTTAATGATATCAACATTATATTTTGTCAGTCTGATCTAGAGGCCTTAGAGATGTTAAATTGTGAAGATCTTGAGTTTTCGTCAAAGGGCGTGTCCGTGGTGGCCTGACAAAGTTTGATGTTTTGCCATGGACATAGAAGTTGTTATAACTCAGCCATAAAATGTCCAATCTGCCTCAAACTTCACATGTTTGGTAAGAGTCCTGTGCCCGGTTGCATAAAGCACCTTAAGTTTTTCCCTTAAGTATGACACTTAAGTGTTATGCAGCAAGCAGATTCAATCCAAAAACATTCTACCAGACACGATCGGCAACTTTATATGTTAAACATATTTATTCACGTGTAATTCATTGCTCAAATTACATGCATAGCTCAAATTTTGATTCTTCTGTAATATTTTATTTCTGTATTTTCCTGTATATTACCGGGAGATGACTTAAAAAAGACACATAAACCATATATTGTCGCAATCGTGTTATTTTGTTTACCTTTCAGCTTAGCTACAGCGATTCATGCTATATTCCATCATAGATACTTCTATGAGTCGGGATTGGTATGTCAGCGCAAGAGCGCCCTCCGGCTTCGAGTATGAATGATAAAATAATAAAAATGTCATAAAATGTCACGTCATGCATAGAAGTATCTCGTCTTTTTGTATTTAAATATAGATTTATTAACACGAGTCCCTTAAAAACTCGAAATGGACAGAAGTAATGAGAGGTCTTTATTTGTTTTCCAACCCAGCTGGCATTTTAACGTGGAGTCAGCGTTGAATCAACGTCACTACGTCAGGTGTCAGTGTTGGATAACCGTTGGATTTTGTTTAGATTTTGCAAATCTAAACAACAGTTAATTGATCAGCATTGTTTGAATGTTGGAACAACGTTATTTTTCTACTGATATATTTCAACAAAATGTTTAAAAGTCATGGTTGTAAAAATAATGTTGATTTGACGTACAACTCAAATTTTATTTATATTTCTTTGTTGAATCCATAGTTAGTTAACAACACCATTTCAACCATTTGGTATTCAACGTTGTTTTGACGTTGAATGAATGTTTTTTCATAAACTGACATTATTTCAACCACATTTAAACGTTTAAGGTCAGTCGAATGCCAGCTGGGAAAGATGAATGAAAGTCTTATGGGTTTGGAAGGAAACAAGGGTGAGTAAATAATGACAGAATTCGGTTTTAGGTTAATTATCGCTTTAAGTTTATGTCTCGTGTGATCCTTCTCTTTCATATTTGGCTTTTTTTTCTTTTCCTTTTTGTTTGCCTTATCCAGGTTATTGTTTTTTGTGAAAACTTACACCGCTATCTGCGTTAACAAATAACGTATCCATGGCAACAGTAGATTTTTTTTAATGGAAAACGTACTCGGTTACTAACGTAACCTCGGTTCTCTCAGAGAGGGAACGAGTACTGCGTAAGTATCTTACGCTTGGGGAAAATCCTTTCCGCGAGAGATATTGAAGCCAAAAAATTATCCTTAATTTTGTATTCATGTAAAACGCGTTGCCGCAGTGTGCAGACATAGGCGAGGCGGCTCGCATGCCTATTGGCTGCCCTGCTGCAACTGCAGCACCTATCGAGTGAGGCTTGGCGCGGTGCCAGCTCCAATGAGGGCATTTCGCGCCTAATACGTCATCTCCCGCCCAAAGTGGCGTGATTCAAGCCTATAAATATCGCTCGAAGGTAGCTACACACTGGTTTTTTCATCATAAAAGCGCCCAGAGCATGCGCTTGCACGGCAAGATACGCAGTACTCGTTCCCTCTCTGAGAGAACCGAGGTTACGTTAGTAACCGAGTACGTTCTCTTACGAGAGGTCTCTCGTACTGCGTAAGTATCTTACGCTTGGGGACCCCATGTAAAACGCCGTGCATGCCAGGATCTGATACCATAGACCCAAGGGCAATAGCCCGGGGTTCATACAGTTCATAATCACCTAAGAACTCACAGGGAGTCCGGGGAAGAGGGAGGGGCAACGCCGCACTCTTCCACATAGTGCAGCGTCACTCAAACGCTAATTAAACGTACATACAGGGCGGGGTTACGGCCTGAGCTGACGTAAGAATAAGGGTCTTCACACAGTTTGCCCAGACACATCTTGTGCTATTACTTTCACTGTCGACCCTAGAGCTGTGCTCAGTAGACGCAGCATTCCGAGCTGATAACATCAGGTCAGACAACACTGAACATCTAGACTGACAGCAATCTGGCCTGCAAGGCGGGAACCTCCAGGTTGTAAAACCTTATAAATGTAGACGGAGAGGCCCAGCCCTCCACCGTACAAATGTCTTGTAGGTTGATCCCACTCGACCAGGCCCAGGACGAGGCCACGCCCCTCGTGGAATGTGCTCTGACACCCAGCGGGCATTGCATGCCCTTGGACTCATATGCCAGTGCAATAGCATCCACTATCCATCTGGATAAACTCTGTTTTGACGCAGCCATTCCTTTAGAATGCCCGTAAAACGAGACAAACAGCTGCTCTGTCTGCCTAAAAGCAGACGAGCGAGACACATAGACTCTTAGCGCTCTAACTGGGCATAAGAGTCTCGCGTCAGCCTCTTCATTCACAACCGGTAAAGTTGACAGGGCGATGACCTGTGCTCGAAACGGTGTGTTAATAGATTTTGGCACATATCCATGCTTGGGTTTGAGTATAACTTTAGAGTCATTAGGTCCAAACTCCACACATGTCGCGCCCACGGAGGGTGCGTGCAGGTCTCCCACGCGCTTCACTGAAGCGAGCGCTAGGAGGAATATAGTCTTAAAAGACAGGTATTTTAAGTCAGCCGCCTGTAGTGGTTCGAATGGTCCGCTCTTCATAGCGTCCAACACCACAGAAGGGTCCCACGTTGGGACTGAAGGCGGTCTGGGTGGATTTAATCTCTTAGCTCCTCTAAGGAAGCGGATGATTAAATCGTTCCTTCCTATTGACTGACCTAGCGTTGTCCTCGAGAACGCTGCTATAGCCGCCACATAAACTTTGAGCGCGGACGGGGACCTGCCCTTGTCCAGTAGCTCTTGTAGGAAGGAAAGTACATCTGTCACTCCACAGTCGGTGGGTGAAGATCCGCGGGCTGTGCACCAGCCCGAAAATATCGACCATTTCGAGGAATAGAGCCGTCTAGTAGATGGAGCTCTAGCCTGTGTGATCGTTGTTATCACTCCTGTGGGGAGTTCATCATATATTCCCCGGTGACCCATACATGAAGGGACCACAGCTCGGGGTGAGGGTGCCAAATCGAGCCGCCCGCCTGCGAGAGGAGGTCTCTCCTCACTGGTATTGGCCATGGTGCGATGCTCGTCATCTGCATCAGCGCTGGGAACCAGGGCTGGTTTTCCCAAAACGGCGCTATCAGCAGTATTGAACATCCTTTTTCCCTGACCCTCTCTATCACCTGAGGTAGGAGAGAGACGGGGGGAAAGGCATAGAGATGACGGCGGGGCCATTCGTGGGCCAGCGCGTCTCTGCTTTTTGAGTAAAATTCCAGACAGTGAGCGTTGTTCGGAGACGCAAACAGGTCTACTTCCGCTCTGCCGAATTTTTTTTTTTTTTTTTTCACAGTAGTTGTACTGTCTGTGGGTGTAGAGACCATTCGCCTGCTGGAACATCGTTCCTGGACAGTCTGTCTGGCCCTATGTTTAGAAGCCCCGGCACATGCGCTGCTTTCAGCGAGCGCAGGTTGTGCTGAGCCCATACCAGGAGGCGTTCTGCAAGTCTGTATAGGTTTTTGGACCTGAGACCGCCCTGGCGATTTATATAGGAAACCACTGACATGTTGTCCGAGCGGACTAGTACATGGTTTCCTTTTATTTGGGGACAGAAGCGCATCAGCGCGTTCTGTACTGCCAGCATTTCGAGGCAGTTGATATGCAGGAGCTTTTCCCGTTCTGACCACTGGCCAAAAAACGGTCTGCCCTCGAGCAGAGCCCCCCATCCCGAGGTGGACGCGTCCGTAGACACCACTTTTATTCCCGAGGAAGTCCCCAGGCTTACACCTAACTGGTACCAGTCGATTGCTCTCCACGGTTTCAGGGCTGTGACACATTTCTGATTGACCGTGATACGAAACCGACCGGGCGCCCACGCTTGACGCGGGACGCGCGCTTTCAGCCAGAACTGCAGTGGGCGCATACATAGCAGACCCAGCTGAAGAACTGATGACGCTGAGGCCATGAGACCCAGCATCTTCTGAATTTTTTTTTTTTTTTTTTGAGCGGAACGGACGCGCCGCAGCGGAACGAGCCCGCTGTGCGCTGAATGTCTGCTGCGCGCTGTGGTGACAGCCGCGCTATCATTGACAGCGAGTCCAATTCTGTGCCCAGGAAGGAAGTTTTCAGACTGGGGGACAGGGAGCTCTTCGCCCAATTGACTCTGAGACCCATATTCTCGAGGTGATCAAGTAACATGGTCGTATGCTGTACAAGCATTGAGCAAGACTGCGCTAGAATCAGCCAATCATCCAAATAGTTCAGTATGCGCACGCCTTTCAGTCTGAGAGGAACGAGCGCTGCGTCCAGGTACGGGGTGCCTGGGACAAACCGAACGGCAGGACTGTGTACTGATATGCCTGGCCCACGAAGGCGAATCTCAAAAATCGCCTGTGACGTGACGCTGTCTGTATTTGAAAATACGCGTCTTTCAGATCCACTGACACGAACCAGTCTCCTTGGCGAACCTGCGCGAGGATTTTTCTGGTCGTAAGCATCCTGAACCGACGCTTCACCAGCGCTTTGTTCAGCTGCCTTAGATCTAATATGGGTCTGAGACCACCGTCCTTTTTTCTGTACCAGGAACTATCTGCTGTACAGCCCTCCTTCGCTTTGAGCTTGAGAAAGGGGCTCTATGAGCCCTTTGCTCAATAGTTTCGCCACTTCGGCTCGAAGCAGGTGTGCTGCCTCTGTCTGCATTGTGGTCTCGACGTGCGCTGTATAGAGGCGCAGGCGTCGGTGAAACTGTAGCGAATAGCCTCCTTTAATAATGTCCAGCACCCATTGTGAAACCCCTGGGAGCTTTTCCCATGCATTTACATGTAACGCAAGGGGGTAGGTGCGAAGCGCGCTCCGATCTGTCAATAACGGGGTCGCTTCGGTGCGTTGTGACGCACGAGTGTCTGTGACATTCGAGGCTCGGGGTACACTGACCGCGGGGACTGCTATCTTTGTGTGTATATGTGGTTGCGTAGTAACGGGCACATTCAACACACTCAGCGCAGCCTTTAGCCGCGTAGACGGGGCGTCGTCCGGTTTCGTTTTTACAGAAACCGTAAGACCTGCCTGATGTGATATGTGTGGGCACTCTGGGGTGGGCACATTTATCACATGTGAAGCGCAGCCGATTCGGGTCGACTTTATGTGCGCGGGGTTTGTATGACAGGATGTGCTTATGTGTAGTGATGGGCACTGGGCAGTGGGCATGCGAGCTACACACAAAACACCTTCGGCTATGGCCGGAACACCCGAAAATACACTCCTTTGAGGATTTAATTGGGTAGCCGTGAGAACGGCTTTTGAGTGCAGACAAGCAGGCTGCAGCGCCGGCTTGATGACTGCGGATAATGCTGGAACAGCCACATTTCTTGGAGCTGAGCGAGCGAATACTTTCGGTGGGAGTCTGGCAGCCGCGGGACTCGCGCACCGGCGTTTAACACTCCAAACAGCGCACTCTTGGTTTCGTTTTTACAGAAACCGGTTGACGTGCATAATGAGGTGTCTGTGAGCACTGTGAAGCGGGCACATTTAACACTCCAAACAACGTTCGCCTGCATAGAGCGAATGCACTGTTGGTTTCGTTTTTACAGAAACCGGTTGACGTGCATAATGAGGTGTCTGTGAGCACTGTGAAGCGGGCACATTTAACACTCCAAACAACGTTCGCCTGCATAGAGCGAATGCACTGTTGGTTTCGTTTTTACAGAAACCGTTTGACGTGCATAATATGGTGTCTGTGGGCACTGTGAAGCGGGCACATTTACCACGTGTGACGCGCAATCGATCTGAGTCGATTTTATGTGCGCTGTGCTTGTGTGTAGAGATGAGCACTGGTTAGTGGGCATATTCTTACGACACGTGAAACACCATCGGCCGTGGCCGGGACACCAGATAATACACTTTATTGGGAGTTTATCTGTGTAGCCGTGGGAACGACTTTTGTGTGCAGGCAAACGGGCGACGGAGCCGGTTTGTTGGCTGCAGAAAACACTGGAACAGTCACATTTCCTGGGACTGAACGAGCGAATAACTTTGATGGGGGTCCGGCAACAGCGGGACTCGTACACCGTCGTTTTCCTAGTTGTGCTAGGACGATTTCGGAGGCTCAGGTTTCAACTCAATCCTGGGCCGCGGGCCGCGTATGGCGGGGCGGCGGCCAGACGAGAAAAACATCAGAAAGCGTTAGCCACGGGTGCCTCTCAGCAACGGTGAGAGGCCATGTTACGCAGCGCTGACGCGGCTAGGCGGCGGCGAAAATGCGGCGGAGCAGGTTTGACGTCTGACGGCAAGCTTTAGAGGGGAGGGCCGACTTAGCACGCCGTCCAGCGGAGGGCAGACATAAGTGGGCTGTTATCGCCTCTTCTGAGCAGCATGCGCGTTCCCGCTCTGGCGGGAAACGGAAATCCTCTTCCTCCTTCATGGCCCCCCTCGTCAGCGGCGTCGATGGAAGCGGTGGCATACAGCGGCCGCTTTACATCCGGAACAGAGGCTGACGAAGTCGATGAAGCAGGCGGGCGAACCGGCGAGCTTTGTCGGCTGGGGGAAGGGTCCGGGGCCCGCTGGGCACGGCGCTTTTTACGGCGCGACACCGCGCGGGCGGGGGAGCAGTCTCAGTGAAGAAGGCAAGGCAAGTCCTCAGAGTCGCCATTGGCATCTGCACGAGCCGTATGAAGGCATCTTTAAAAAGATGCTTTGCTCTCTTAGAGAAACAGTGTGTATCGCAGCGGCGACACACACTGTAGATTATAAAGGATATAGGCGCCGGAAAGTGCAGCAGGAAGGCACGGAAGGCGGCGTGGCCAGCAGCTCCAATGGCTCGTCCCGCTGAGATGCTTGCAGTCGACGGCGGCTTCTTCTCCGGCTCCAGCGATGCGTGTGCTTCGCTTGAAGGATGAAAAAATCAGTGTGTAGTTACCTTCGAGCGATATTTATATGCTTGAATCACGCCACTTTGGGCGGGAGATGACGTATTAGGCGCGAAATGCCCTCATTGGAGCTGGCACCGCGCCAAGCCTCACTCGATAGGTGCTGCAGTTGCAGCAGAGCAGCCAATAGGCACGCGAGCCGCCTCGCCTATGTCTGCACACTGCGGCAACGCGTTTTACATGAATACAAAATTAAGGATAATTTTTTGGCTTCAATATCTCTCGCGGAAAGGATTTTCCCCAAGCGTAAGATACTTACGCAGTACGAGAGACCTCTCGTAAGAGAACCTGCGTCGCTGTTGTAAAACACTTAACGGTTTTCCTTAACTAAGGGCAGTGTTCAAGGGCTTATATGCAACACCCTTAAGTCATTCCCTTAGTTAAGGGGAAATCATGCCTTAAATGTCATACTTAAGGGAAAAACTTAAGGTGCTTTATGCAACCGGGCACAGGTGCTAGGATGTGCTCACGGATTTCATCATTTTGCAACATATTTTGGGCTTCCAGGGGTAGTTCAATGAAAAAGTTTCCCTCTTTCATGTATTTGTTCCAGTCGTGTGACTCCTCACAGCTGTTACATGTTGCTAATTTTTCATCAGACTGCGTCACAGCAGAGCACTTTTTACACACTGGATGAAGCTGAAAGTGTTTTTGGACTTTACCAAATGTTTTATAGAAACAGTACTTTGATGTGGACACAACATGTTTTTCACTAACTGCATTGATTACCTTAAGTATGTCCTCAGTGACAGCATCAGTTAGATTATGTTTTAACTTTAATGCCAATATTAATAGTTCATGCTGCTTTCTCCTTTGGTCAGAATCATCTGGACTGTCATATTGTAGACCAGTACATGTGGCCTGATCTACCACTCCTTGCTCAGCAAGGTTCACCCTCTTCAGTTGGTTGTCCTCCTCCATTTGATCCCTGACTGACTCATCTTCTGAAATGGTAATAGATTCATCTCCACAGTCCTGTTAAAGATCGTATTACTGTTAAATGTACTGTTGTCAAAATTAAAAAGTGTGGCAGTGCTCAATGTCATAAACAGTTTGGTTTCTGAGCATTTGTAATCAAATCAAGTGGTGTGTGGATAACAGATCTTGTTTAGACAATTTTGGTCCTTAGAAATTTTGTTGATTTATTTAAAGATAGTTTGTTAGTCAGGGTTGTGTCTATAGAAAGCCGTCATAAAAGATTGACACTGTGTATGTTAATGGGAGTATATGTGAGAGTGTGGCACATGTTCACATAAAAGTGCAGCATAGGTCCACTCTTTGTCATGATCAGGGCTGTGGGTTTTCCCTCAGCCTCTCGAGGTCGCTGTTCCCCTGGCACTGCACTCCCTTAATCATTCACGTTTGTCTTGTCACTTGCACTGATTACACGCACACCTGTTCACAATCACTTCTGGACTATAACAGATCCCACTATTCACTCTGCATTCATGTCTGCATTGTCTCGTCTCCTGTGTGTTTCTGATCTTGGCTTTTGATTTTGTTATTTAGTCTTCTGTTTGTGCCGTGTTGGCCTTTGGTTTTGTTTTGTTTGTTTAATTATATTAAAAGACTACTCACCTGCATTTGGACCCAGACCTCCTTGTTATTAACGTGACAGAATGCAGACATCACTGATGGGTCCAGCGGGGAGAATTTTTTTTGAGGGGGCAGCAACCACCTGCTTGGTTCCGGGCACTGAGGGGATGTCCTTTGAGGCGGCGTCGGCAGCTCGGTTCGAGTTTATCTACGCCTGCCTGGCGGCGATGGACACCCGCAGTGCCGAGACGGCGCGGAAGCGCCCCTGCTTTGCAGAGGAGGTGGCGACAACCGCCATCTCTGTTCCTGGCGCTGAGGCGGCGGCGCGTCCTATCCCTGACACGGAGGCGGCTGAGCGCTCTGTTCCTGACACAGAGGCGGCTGCGCGCTCTGTTCCTGACACGGAGGCGGCTGCGCGCCCTGTCCCTGACGCTGAGGCGGCTGCACGTCCTGTCCCTGACGTTGAGGCGGCTGCGCGTCCTGTTCCTGACGTTGAGGCGGCTGCGCGTCCTGTTCCTGACGTTGAGGCGGCTGCGCGTCCTGTTCCTGACGTTGAGGCGGCTGCGCGTCCTGTTCCGGACGCTGAGGCGCCTGCGAGTCCTGTCCCTGACGTTGAGGCGGCTGCGCGTCCTGTTCCTGACGTTCTGGCGGCGGTTCCTGAGGCGGCTGCGCGTCCTGTCCCTGACGTTGAGGCGGCTGCGCATCCTATTCCTGGCGCTGAGGCGTCTGCGCGTCCTGTTCCTGCGCTGAGGCGGCTGCGCGTCCTGTTCCTGGCGCTGAGGCGGCTGCGCGTCCTGTCCCTGGCGCTGAGGCGGCTGTGCGTCCTGTTCCTGGCGCTGAGGCGGCTGCGCGTTCTGTTCCTGCCGCTGAGACGGCTGCGCGTCCTGTCCCTGGCGCTGAGGCGGCTGTGCGTCCTGTTCCTAGCGCGGAGACGGCTGGGCTTTCTGTTTCTGGCACGACGGTGACTGCGATGCACGGACCTGGCCCGCCATCCCTCCCCCTGAGTTGCCCTCCTCCGTACCTCCTCCCTCCAGACTTTGGGAACGTCTGGAAGCCGTTCCGTAGGGAGGGGGTACTGTCATGATCAGGGCTGTGGGTTTTCCCTCAGCCTCTCGAGGTCGCTGTTCCCCTGGCACTGCACTCCCTTAATCATTCACGTTTGTCTTGTCATTTGCACTGATTACACGCACACCTGTTCACAATCACTTCTGGACTATAACAGATCCCACTATTCACTCTGCATTCATGTCTGCATTGTCTCGTCTCCTGTGTGTTTCTGATCTTGGCTTTTGATTTTGTTATTTAGTCTTCTGTTTGTGCCGTGTTGGCCTTTGGTTTTTGTTTTGTTTGTTTAATTATATTAAAAGACTACTCACCTGCATTTGGACCCAGACCTCCTTGTTATTAACGTGACACTCTTACCTGAGAAACACTGATGTCCTCTACAGTTCACACTGGAGGCTTCTTGATGTGTACATGATGCCACATCCACATCTGCAGAGAGTGACCTTCTGTGCACTGTGGGTTTTCTGGTTAACCAATTCTCAGTGTCTCCTATAGGAGTCAACAATATGACAAAAGCAAATTAACCAATACTTGATGAATATGCTGAGGACATGGAATCAGGGTGATATTATTTGTATGTATATATATTATATATATATATATATATATACACGTTGTAGACTTTATGTAGACGTTGTTATATGTTATTACATGATATCACATTATTACTAGCTGAAAATAACACATTACTTACCCTATACACTATTGTTCAAATTAAACCCAATACAAATCAGATTTCAAATTTCATACCTGCTGAACCATCATGTTGTAGACTAGTACATGTGGTCTGATCTGTCAGTCCTAGCTCAGCATGGTTCACTTTCTTCAGCTTGTTGTCTTCCAGCATTTGATCCCTGTCTAATCCATCTTCTGTCATGGAAATATATTCAGCTCCACAGTCCTGCTAGAGAGGAACAATGCATTACTGTTAAATATTGTCAGAATTATAAAGTGCTGAATAATTCTTTGATGTTTTGCTTTCTCACCTTTTGTAATTTCTAAATTAGCATTATTATTACTATTATTATTATTATTATTATTATTATGTGCGTGTGCGTGTGTGTGTGAGAGTATACATGAGTATATATATATATATATATATATATATATATATATATATATATATATGTATATGTGTGTGTGTGTGTGTGTGTGTGTGTGTGTGTGTGTGTGTGTGTGTGTGTGTGTGTATAATTATATTAAACCAGGCTGAAGCTCAAATTATTTTAAAGTATTTATTTGAATAAATATTTTAAAAAGGCACTTTTACATATGTGTGCACTAAATTGGATGGTTTAAGTGCAGAGGACAAATTATGTGTATTGGTTATCATATACTTGGCTTTCATATGTCACTTTCACTTTCATTATTCCAATCTTTTCAACAAATTGTGGCCATCTAGTGATCATAAAGATGAATCGCACATATCAAACTGCTGTATTCTTTTGGTTCTAGTTGATTCTTTTATTTTATGTAAATAATGTCCATTGATGAAATTATAAATTTGCACTATAAGTAAAGTAAATTAAGCATAAATGCATCAATTAAATCTGTGATCTGTCTATTTTAACTGCCTCAGAAAGCTCTTTATTCATGGCTGCAACTCAGTGACTCATGTAATGATATTTCAGATGTCAGAATGCTTTATAAATGCTGTTTCCTGTAAGTTTGATAAAAAATGTTGTCAGTAACAGAGCCACTGTTATGTTCTCAATCAAAAGCCTGTCAGAAATTTAAGTGTTTGAGTAAAGGTCTGGAGATTGTTTTTCTGAGGGTCTAGTGTCATTAACAGCCCCGTCACTAAGAGGAAACTGAAGGAAGGACTAAATCTTATCTGGTTTTCTCCACATTACTGGAATAAATACACATATAAGGTTTGACATACAGTTTCTTTCTGATGCATGTTACATGTAAGCAATTACTATTTCTGCCTTCCATAGATTATTTCCATTAAAATGAATGTGCACTTTCCCTGTCTCTGTGTGTTTAACAGTTATGGTAAATGATCAAAAACAAAAAAGCATGGTCACTTCCCAGGCTAAACTGGTTGTCAAATATTCCCCTTGGCTTCTTTCCATCACAGTCAGACACGAAGATAAACTGCTGTTTCTTTTTCAAGTTCACACACTGAGCTCAATAAATCATTGATAAACCAACTTTTGGGAATGTAATAGTTTTATGACTGAAAATCACATTTTATTATAGCTTTGTCTGTCTAATCATTAGAAGGCATTGCTCACACTCTCACATGTCAATTGACATTAATAGACCAATAATATGCTTGTTTGATCACATGCACTGCTTACCCTGCTGAAAAAAAAAACAGCTAAAACCAGCCTAGGCTGGTTGGCAGGTCTAAGCTGGTTTAAGCTGGAAGTAGCTGGTTTTAGCTGGTCTCCCAGCCTGACTAGCCTGGCCAGGCTGGGAAAGTGGCCAAACCCTCTCTAAAACCAGCCATCCAGCATAGGCTGGTTTTAGCTGTTTTTTAAGCAGGGTAATCTGACAACCACCAATTCAGAGTTAAACAATCAAATCAATGTGCAAAATGTCAGGATATTTAAGATCTTTATTTAAAAATCTACCTAAAGATCAGGTGTGGTAAACCAGACTTTGAAACACCATTAATGTTTTCCTTTTAAAATATTTGTAAATAACAAATAAAGGCGATGGCCTTGGACAGCTGAACTGGTTGTCGGGAATTCCATGTTTGCATGTTTAAAGTTCACGTTCGGTTTTAATAAATACTCTAGAGGTACTGAAGAATAACAGTGAAGTCTAAACTCACATTTGAAGCAAGTTTCATCAGGGTTTTCTAAGGTTTGTTCATTACTGAGCTGTTCATTCACCCAGAAAAACAAGGTAAGAACTGTAGCGTCTGGACCAATCAGACATAGTTATTTGTTACATTTAACAAATTATCCTTAAAACCAACAAGCCAACTTCAGGTTGGCGTTCCCCATACCGAAATGTAATATATGACATATATGTCCCTATATCAGAAGTGCTACTCTCATATATGTTAAATATAGGGCAATATATTATTATCACATATATACATCTTCTGGATATATGTAGATATATGTTTATAACATATATGAATTTCCCATAGTACAATTTGTATATAAACATATATTGAAAGTATATATATGGTCAACTTTTATATGGTATTGCATGTTATGACCATATATGTTTACAATATATATTAAAATTGTATATTGTATTATATGATAAGACCATATATGTTAACAATATATATCAAAATTACCAATGTATATATTGAATTTATGTGAGTTTATTAACCATTTATGCCTAAAAGATACTGCTTATTGTAAATCACATAACAAAATATTTTTTGCTTAACTTTATTGTTTCAATTCAGTTTTCTGGGGAAAAAATACAGATGAATATATAACCTGTTCAAAAAATGCCAATGTACTAGTTACTTGTAGTAAAACGAATGTATTATGGAGTTATTGAGGGGGAACACACTTCATGTAACTGTTTGTCCATATGTGCTGTCATCATCAATGAACTAAAACGCATTTCATTAAAATACATGAGCGATTGAGTGCATGTCACAATACCGCTACTGCGCATGCGCCACAATTCAAACTCACCCGCGCTAACGGCAGAGTCTGAGCAATGGCTGGGCAATGATACAAGTCATCTGCGGTAAGATGTTTTTCTTAGTAAGTGGAAGGATAACAAATGGGCCAATACATTCACATAATAAACGACAATGATTTTATAGACGGGCACGAAGACAGACCGACTTCACGGATTGGAAAGAATGAAACGCCTTTGAATGTGGCAGCGGTGCAGGTAATGTATGCTAATTTACTCAACGCTTTATACCTAACTTACGCTAATATTTCATAGAAACTAAGTGTTATATGATTGTTTTGGTCTGCAAGAGCCTCTGTCTCTATATAGAGCAGATAAGTTTTTTAAAATATTCCCTTGCATTGTTTTATATATGATGTTATGATTACAGTTGCATTGATGTGTTTTGCAATTTGCTTGCATTAAAGTTAATTTTAGCTAACGTTACTCGGTAGGTTAATGAACGATCTGTATGGAGATACTGTGAGCTCATTGTTTTCACTGGATAAGCAATACCACATTTGGAAATTATTTAAAGCTGTCTGACAAAAATAACGGATGAAAATTATGTTTATCTCTGAGATGTAGTCTAGACTAGAACTATAAAACTGCACAAAATGGAATTATTTAAATAAAAGCACCTTGAATTCATATAGTAAATTACAGTACTTGGTTATATTGCATAAGTGCATTGACATGTCAGTGACATGCCTAGAGAGGGTGCATAAGAACATGCATGTTGTGTACATTGCATAAAGGTAACAGTACACCAAAGGATGTGATTATGGGGTTTTAAAAATATGGTTAATCTATCGTAGTAAATTTTGTTCATATCTTTGCTGATAATTGTGCTATTCTCGTTTGTGTCCCATGAATAGGTAATGTCCTGAAATTCTCAGAAAACAGAAATGGAGGCCGAACCTGCAGATGTGGATGGCAGTGATGTGAATGATGGAGCGTCTACACAGAAAAGGTTAAATATGTAGACAAATCAAATCAACAAAACATGTGTCTCCGTGTACTATTTAATAAAATTCTAGTGCACTTAATCTATAAATAACTGTAGAGGTTTTGGATATGGTAAGATTAAACTTATTTTAGTGAATGAAGTACCACATTTTAGCTATCATGTTGTTAGGGTGGGTACACAAAATATTATTTTATCCTTGCTTCAAGAAAATCCTCAATCTATCTGCTTTCTAACAGCTTCATATGGCCGTAAACATTTATCTTAAACGTGGCTTTAAGCACTATAGATTATTAAAGTTTCACTTTCACTGTGACAAAGGCAGTAAATGTGGTGCAGGAAACTATTAATTGATTATTCTACAATTAATTGCACTATAAATTACACTACAATGCAAAACACAGTAAATTGATAAACTGTTTGGCG
Organism: Garra rufa; assembly: GCF_049309525.1. Classification (NCBI taxonomy): domain Eukaryota; kingdom Metazoa; phylum Chordata; class Actinopteri; order Cypriniformes; family Cyprinidae; genus Garra; species Garra rufa. Next base: position 20,856,027 of record NC_133368.1, read on the forward strand.
TGATGACGTTTAATGCCTCCGACAGGCCCTGTAGTCCCATTAAGCATGTTAGCAACCATCTTTTTTAAGAAACATAAGAGTTTAAAAATTAAAATACGAATCAAAAGTGGGGTTTAACTGGTGTTTTTTTATGTCATAGAATAAAATGTTAAAGGATTATGAGTTTGTGTGAACGGCGGACCTTATTTTAGGGGATTTAATCAAAATTGTCATTCAAAAATCCATGTAATAGTTCCACCCTGTTTTCTCCAGGCCAAAACAATGCACATATTAGGTATTATGAATGTCAACACTTTATTTAATTGATACTAAATAGCAAATTAAATTGTAACCTTAGCTGTGAACTCTGTCATTGAACATTTGGGCTACTATATTTTAGTTCTTCATGTATATAGAGACATATTATTTGAATGGGCATGCAGGCTGTGCTTTGTTGTTCTGCCATGTCCTTGTGGTATCTGGGAATATTTTACAACTACAACTTACAAACATATATACATAATTAGTATTCTGCAGTTTTAAAAGAATCTTTAACTTTACCAACTGTTTAATATTCAGTATATTTGTCATCTTATAGTAGTTTATCACTTTGGTACAGTGTTGGATTGCAAGTCTTAAGTATATGGTTCAGAAAATTTATTGTAATTATCTTATCAAAATCTAACTTTTATCTTTTTTTTTTTATACAGATGCTGGAATCCAGACATTTCTTCTCCTGGGGCCTTCTGGGGATGGCAATAAACCAAAAACTAACCAAGCTGTGGGAATACAAACCTGTAGACCTTTAGCTGAACCATTACAATTGATGTTTTGTTTCTTATGCCTGTTCAGTGTTTTGATCAGTTATATATGTAATTGTTTCTTTTTTTCTGTTTGATTGTGCATGTCAGTAACATTTTTTTTTTCCTATTTAAATAAATTCTGTTTAAATAAAGATGTTTCTTTGTGTAACATTTAACATTTAAGGCTCAAGGTGTGAATTGTGCAATGCACTGCAACTTTGTAGAGTGTAGTGTCTCACCTGTGTCCTGTATTTAAAGATCAAAGATCACATATTAAAATATTAAATATGCATGAAATATATGGTTTCATATATGTCTAATTTGTATATAACATAATAAAAAAATGCATATATCACACATATATTAATAAGTATATATATTCCATATATGGCAATACATGTATTATACATACATAAACATATATTTTTGTATGGGGTAGACTTATATGTCAATATATGAAATTGTTCCATTTTCTAATAGGAATCATATATGGATATGGCATATACAAGACATGTATTTAATACATGGTTATTTCATATAAGCACATATATTACATTTCGGTATGGGTCTAGAAACAACCCCCAATTCGACAAACATTAAGGGAACTGGGCCTTAAGGGCTCAGTTGCCAGGGCAACTAGCTGATAACACCAGTTTTACGATGCAAAGGAATGCAGGTAGACTAACTATATGAAAGACATTTGGCCTGTTGAAATGGACTCTTCCCTAATTCATAGGAAAACCTTCCTATGAATGAACACACACACAGCCTCAAATCATTGTGTATATTATTGTGGTTTATGTACCTTGTCTTTTGTATGGTGTAATGTTTTTATGCATGTGTTACTATAGATATAGATAGATATATTATGTAGTATAACCACGCGGTCATGTTTGGTATCTCTGAATTCGTATTTTGATGATCTAAAAGATGATGCATATTATATGTTGATACACATGTAACATATTAGAGTTTCAAGAATCTGTAGTAGTGTTGCATGAATACCCAATCCAGGCAGACATGCAAATTGCCTTGCTTTCAGACAAAGAGTCATAAAAGTTTACATTATCTCCAAATCTCCCGCTTGGAATTCAGCCTCTCTCATTGGTCAAGTCCATCTTTAGATGTGTGATCTTCCCAGATGTTAAAAGGGCTCACACACCGTTCCGCCAGGGGTTCTTCTGAAAAACTCGATTGCTGCCTGTGGGGAGGGCCTCCACAGGCCCAGGCCCAGAGGGGGGCCTTAACATATGTAGCTGTGTGGACTCTCCCCGGTCTAGAAGACTCAACCACACAGAGTCAGAATACTCCCACTGGAGTTCATTTCACCCAACCATGGAACTTATCATCATGAAAATGACCACGATCAGACATCTCTCTATCTTCACTCCTGGCCGTCTCTGGATCCCCAGCTCTGAAGTGCGGCCTGCAGTTCCTCAGGACTGCTTACACAGGAGAGAGACCTCTCCTAACTTCAACAGAGTCAAGAACAACCTTGGAGTTTCAAGAAATTGCAACTTTGGCCATCAAATGGAACCATCCAGGACTTCTTCAGAGGCTCCACGAGACTCTCGTTCGGATGCAAGTATCGTTTCTTCCACTAATCAGAGGTTTGGTGTAAAGCTATCGTATGCTATGTTTTCGAGTAGAAACTGATGGTTCTTTTAGATGGTCAGCTCAGCCTCACACCCTTTTCCTGTACTGTTCTAACCATCCTCCTACCCTACCCTGTATGAGTGAGTATATGTTTGTTTGTTTAGATTAGTTATATGTTAGTCGTTAGTTAATAAAACTCTTGTGCACAAATTACATGAGTCTCTGATTCTGCCTTGCAAATTAATGTCCCTTTCCGATTTCCAATCAAGCTATATGCTCTAATACATTATTACTGTAAGAATGTTATTTTTCTGTGGCCAAGAAAATATCATTGCTTAGGGTTGATATGAAATTACCCCGTATGTTCGCTAGACAAACAGATTAATTGATGCCGATTCAATTCTGCTACAGTTACTACTGGCGGCTGATATAAATAATGGTAATTAATCAAAATTAATTGTAATTATTTATATACATTTCCCTTTTGAGCCAAATTCACTACAGAACTTTAGAACTTTTTCTTTAACACAGATCCAGGACTGGAACCGTGTATGTATGAAAAAAATGCACAGCTGTGTTAACGTAACTAAGAAATGAAGGGTTCAATCATTTACTTTAATATAGTATGTTCTTAATTAATCACGGCTAAACTGCTTTAGTATGTCAAATGTGAGTAGGTGTTTTGATATATGTGTTGTTCACCAGGTCATGGAGATTCATCGGTCCACTGTGATTCTGCTGCTGCTCTTGTGTGTGTCATCCTCCACTCATGGTCAACCAGCACATATAATGTCTCGTTATCGAAACTTCCTCAACCAACACTGGGGTCCTTTTGTGAATGTGGAGATGTTTACCAGTGAAATCCGAAAAAGAACATCATTGTCTCTGGAACGGCAGGTGACTGCAAACCTGTCAACACCTTCATACAAGCGAATCAAGCTGATATTAAAGCAGTTTGTGGCAGAGGAGTGAACTATAACCTGTTTCAGAGTGGCACGCAATTTCCTGTGGTCACATGTAGACTAAAGAGTGGGCAGTAGAGCCCTGCATTTAAGCCCGAGCCCGTCGGGGCCCGACTTTTTTATGCCCCTAGGGCCGGGCTTCGGGACAATTTTCATGTCATAGCTCGCACGCATATCGGGCTTCGGGCCTGCTTTAGAAAAAGCGCCAGTAATGCCTAACTCGCGCATAGACATTTCCAGCCACGTGCAATGGAGAATATAATGAGAAAAATTACCAATGGCGAACTTAAAACTGTGAAAAACGCTAGAGGAAAGGCAAACTTCTGGTCAACTTTTCAAATAGTGACAACTTTAAATGATGAGCCAACTGGTTATGCACAATGCACAACTTGTAAGTCTGTGCTAAGATACGATAGCAAGAAAACGGTATCATCTCATTTACAGAGACATTTTGAACGTGGAGGATGTAGCGGTCCAGCAGTCAGCAGCAGTAAACAGATGAGTGTAAGTGATTTCCTCCCCAAACCAATTCCCTTCACAGTGAAATCACAAATCACAACTGCATGTGTGAATTTCTGCTGTATGGACATACGGCCGTTTGAATCAGTAGCAGGTGAAGGTTTCGTTAAGTTAGCACAAGAGCTAATAAATGTAGGCGCAACCCACGGCCGTCTGTCAGCGAAGAATTTATTCCCTGACCCCACTACAATCTCCCGAAAGTGCAAAGAAATGTTGATTGCTAAGAGAGGGGATGTGGTTGAAGAAATCAAGGGGGTCATGTCGTTAATTAATGTGGGAATGACAACGGATGATCACTGTAAATTGAGCTACATGTCAATTACATGTCACCAGTGTTGTAGTCGAGTCACCAACTGTCGAGTCCGAGTCGAGTCTCGAGTCCCAGTGTTCGAGTCCGAGTCCAAGTCCGAGTCACCAAAGAAGAGTCCGAGTCGAGTCCGAGTCAAGTCACCATTACCAGAGTTCGAGTCCGAGTCGAGTCTCGAGTCCCGTATTCGAGTCTGATTGTGCCTACATGTCTCCACTCTGGGACTTTCAAAAAAACTGATAAAATGTATTAAAGATGTTCTACATTAAACAAAAATGACACCACTGTCACAATTGCAAAGGGAGTTTATTTACTGATTTGACATATACACTTTTCAACACACTTTGCAACTTTACAACGCCATCAAAAGTATGTGTTTACTTCCATTGTTGTGAACTTGTGATTGAGAACTAGCGTAGAAAATTTACAAATTGCATGTTTAATCATGCTGCATTTTCATGTTGCATTTTAAAAGCATCAGATTTGAAAGCATGGTACTGCTCAATCTTGCACGGTGAGGCCTCATCAAAATGCCTCCATGGCTAAATACCCTTTCAATGGGTGCACTGGTGGCAGGAATACAGAATACCTGAGTGGCAAGCTGATAGAGTGCAGGGAACTTGACTTTGTGCTGCTGCCAAAACTCAAAGCATGGGACTGAGTCCTGCTCGGCGATCAGGTCAAGATATGCAGTCAACTGAGCATGGACAGATGGCTTGTTAGTCGAGGAGGGAGTCTTCCGATAGTGGGAGAACATTTTCAGCTTCTTCTGAGGGGCCTCAGGAGGAGATGCTGCAACATCACCTACCCCTGGCCCTGTTGCAGCGGCTGATGATGGTTAACTGTTGTTTCTCGCCTTCTGCTTTGATATACTCTGAAACAAAAGGAGGCAGGAGAGGTATGGGTAACACTTTACATGATGGTTCATTAGTTAACATTAGTTAATGTATTAACTAACATGAACTGACAATGAACAATGTATTTGTTCATCTTTATTAACGTTAATAAAAATACAAGTATTCATTGTTGTTTCCACATTAATATTAACAAGATTTTAATAAAGTATTAGTAAATGATGAAATTAACAAAGATTAATAAATACTGTATAAGTGCAGTTCCTTATTAGTTCATGCATGCTGACTAATGTAGTTAACTACATTAAACCGTATTGTAAAGTGTTACCAAGGTATTTTATAAATATGTTATTAAATAGGCTTACATTAGTAAATGTGGACATAAAACTCATAAAGGTTTTTAACTCACTTGTCTGCATAAAAAAAAACATTTCTCACCTTTAATTTGACTCTTTAGTTGCCCTTTAATGCTATTGTCCAGCTGCACATCATGTTCTAGCCACTGGAAATCAAATGCTGGGTCCAACACGGATGCTACAAAGTAGGCAATGGCGAAAGGAAATTTGGTGGGACCTCTTCCTTCTTCTGGCTCACATCCTGGCATCATCACTGCACTAAAGATCTCTGTAAACCTTGCTTTCATGGAGTTCTCCAGAGCTCTCACCAGCGGCCCACAGTATCTGACTCTTTCTCTTACTTCCTGCAGATGACTGTGCAGAGTGAGGACACAGGGCACAACAACACTGACAGTGACAGTTTTCTCTCCCTGAGTCAGGTTGGTTGCCTCTAAGAATGGGTCGAGAACTTCGATCAGTTCTTTAAGCTGAGCATATTCTCACTGTGAAAGGATTAGACTTTTGTGCCCCTCTGAGTCCAACACATATGCTAGCATTTGTATGTCAAAATTCACATATGCCTTCACTTGCTTCAAAGTAGAATTCCATCGCGTAGCATTTGCTGTTGGAATCGTTGCATCAGCGAAGGTTGCTTCAAAGCAGTCTTTAAACGAGGTGCCACTGTGAAGGAGGTTGGCGGCACGGGACAGCTTGGATAGGGTGCCTGACAGCCCACTGGCTTCTTTCAAACCATCTTTTATGACCAACTGCAGTGAATGTGTGAAGCACGACAGTCTCTGCATCTTACAGTTTTCATCCAAAGTAGCATTGACTGCCTCTTGGTCTTCTGGTGTCAGATCTTGCCAGATTTCATCCTCCTGCTCTGGCTCTGCAGCCTCATCTTCCTCTGGCAGAAATCTGGCCTGGAATGCTTTCCTCATATTGGATGCATTATCAGTGATGACAAAGTTGATCTTATTTTTAATTAGATACTCTTCAGCACAGCATTCAAACATCATTGCAATCTTTTCTCCGGTGTGTTTGCCATGGACTCTTTCGCAGGTAAGAAGATATGACTGAAGGCTGAGTGCATGTTTTACCTCGGTCACTGTGTGTGCTGTCACTCCAAGGAATGAACGCATCTTGCGATCACTCCAAATATCTGTAGTAACAGCAACACTCGATGCTTCAGCCAGCTGGCACTTTATCCATTCCTTTTGAACTTTTACCATTCCTGGAATGGTCACAGAAGAGATAGTGGATCGTGCTATAGGCCTATACTGAGGGTCCAGGACATGAAGGAAGTGCCTGAAGTCCTCATTGTCGACAATGGAGAGAGGCAAGCAACAGCTAATGATAAGATCTTTCACAAGGGCATCACTTATAGCCTTTTGACGTGGATGCTTGGAGTCATAGATCCCTTGTGGTCCCGTATGGAAAAATGATGTAATAGCACTCTGACCTGAAGCAGCTGGTGTCAAATGTGATGCAACGGAGGCACAGTATTGTTGGTACCTAGTGGAAGAAATTGTATACAATTAAGCCAAATCAAGCAACATTTTTCAGGCACTCTTTCTTACAGCTAGAAATGTGTATATCACATCACTAGAATTGTCTTTGACCTTAGTTAAAATCATTGTTAACTAGCTGTGGCACGATTATATTTATTTAATAGTTAAATATTTTTTATATATTTCTAATATATAAGTAACATTAAAGGATTAGTTTACCTCAAAATGAAAATTTCCTAATAATTATTTATTTATTAACAATTTATTTTCCACTGAAGAAAAAAAAAAGATCCTGGATGGCAGTGGGAGGAGTACATGATTAGGAAATTTCCATTTTTGTGTGAGCTAATCCTTAATCACTGTATTACAGAAATACACTCAGCGAAAAAAAGAGGACACTGTATTTTAAAGATACTTAAAACGTAAAAAACAAAACGATATGCAGAGAGTGAGAGAGAGAGAGAGAGAGAGATTGTGTGTGTGACCGAATTATTTAACGTGTGTGTGTGTGTGTGTGTGTGTGTTAGAGGGCTGCATTGGGATGGGACCCAACGCAAATCTCGCGGGAGCGGGCGGTTTGAACTTTGCTGCGGGCGGGAATGGGCGGCTAAAAAAAAGCACTGCGCAGTGCCCTCTCTCTTCCCTCGCCCGATGCAAATCCGTTCTGTACTTCTAACGGCATGTCAACGGCACAACGCGCTGAATTAGTCTGTGTGTTGTAATCTATGGTTGTAATGAGTGTCGCGGCGCTCCCTCCTCTGGCTGCATACGGCGATTACGTGAAAAAAAAAGTACTTGAAGCGTTTTAGATGTCCCCGATAGCCCAGGCTACTATTCCCTGCAAGCCAGGGAAAGAAACAAACATGAATCTCTTTAATAACAGCAATACAAATATGTTTTTTTCCCTGCGGGACGGGAGAAAAGGCGAAATCAATGCATTTCTATTATCGTGCGGGAATAAATTCACAGAGTTTTGCGGGTGCGGGCGGGAGTGGACATACATATTGCGGGAGCGGGCGGTAATGGTCAGAAATTCGGCGGGCGCGGAATGAAGAAAACAGTCCCGCGCAGGGCTCTAGTGTGTGTGTGTGTGTGTGTGTCTGTGTGTGTGTGTGTGACGGCAAGCGACTGGCCAGAAAGCAACGTGAAACGTTAGTCTGACATGTTTCTTGTCGACACCACAGGATTTTAAGAGTCAAAATTGCAAAAAAAAAAATGTTTAATCTGACAGAGTGACTATCGCAACAGACAAATATCGCAAAAATCTGATCTGGCACAGTGACTAGTAACGTTAAATTATCAGCAGACCAAAAAATGCTGTAATCTGAACCAGACATACATTAACCCTAGCTTCTTCTGTTTGTTATCATTTATGCATTAGTCAATAATATATTTTTTTTAAAAGCTAACGTTAGGCAATGGAAAGCATTTTACTTACTTTTCTGGGTGCATCCGTGACAGGTGTCTGTTAAAGTTTGAGGTTGTCCCAGTCTTTTCCTCAATTGTGCGATTACACACACAACATTTAGCGCTGCTCTTTCCAGCATTTGATGCAAAATTCGCATAGGCGAACTTCACGATCCGGGGCACGTCTTTCTGCATTTTACAAATGTGAACATTTAGCCCGCGAATCATGCATAATGCATTGCACCAGCGTAAAAGTGAGTGACGTCAGTGAGTGTGTTGTCAAGCAAAGAGAGCGAGAGGTAGCAGTGTCTGTGAAGGGAGATCGCGGCCGGTCTTGGGCACAAAACAGGAAAAGTGTAACACCTTATATAATTTTTTTTATAAAATATTTAGTCAAAAACAAAGTGATGTATGCTCAAGTCCGATTGTATATATCCTCGAGTCCGAGTCCAAGTACGAGTCATCAATCCGCGAGTCCAAGTCGAGTCACAAGTCCAGAGAGTGGATTCTCGAGTCGGACTCGAGTCCAAAGAATAGTGACTCGAGTCGGACTCGAGTCCGAATCCAGGACTCGAGTACTCCATCACTGCATGTCACTATGTCACACCCCAGTATGACATGAAGAGCAGGGTACTTACCACAACAAGCTTCCCAAACGAAGCCAAAACAGGAGACAACATAAGAAAAGAGTTGCAGCAGCAATTAGTCTCCGTCTTGGGCTTCGAATCAACTGTTATGAATAACGTTGTCTGGGTAACCGACCAGGGGGCTAATATTGTTGCCACTCTCCGTGCATACCAGCGCCTGGACTGTCAAGACCATGTCTACAACACTGTCCTCCGACATGCTTTAAACACAGATGAGCTTGAAGAAACTGTTCCAGAAGTAGCAGAAACCCTTCGGGCTGCCAAGGTTTTGGTGCGATATTTAAAGCAATCTGGTCTGACCAGCCAGTTATCAAAGACTGTCAAACAGATGGCAGAAACAAGATACAGCACCATATTCATTACCTTGGAGTCCATTGAAACCATCTACTTGGACATACAGGAGGTACTTCAGAGTCGTGGTGAGACTCAGCGGCTACACAATGTATCCCCAGATGTTCTTTCCTTCCTGGAAAGAAAAGAATAACAGGAAAGAATAACTTTTCCTTCTCTCACACCCCTCGTCAGACTGGAAGGGGCGGGGGGACGGGACTTCTTATTTCTAACAACTGGAAATACTCAACCCATTCTCCTCTATGCAATTATAGTTCATTTGAATCTCATACAATCACTGTAATATCTCCTATCGAACTCCACATTGTGGTAATCTACCGCCCTCCTACTCAACTTGGCATCTTCTTAGAAGAGCTGGATGGGCTGCTGTCCTCGTTTCCAGAGGATGGCAGCCCACTTCTAGTCTTTGGGGACCTCAACATTCACCTTGACAAACCCTATGCTGCTGACTTCAATTCACTTCTAGCTTCATTTGATCTACAACGTGTTATCACTACATGCACTCATAAATCTGGCAACCAACTTGATCTCATTTACATGCGAAATTGTATTTCAGACAACATTGTGGTCAAACCCCTACACATCTCTGACCACTTCTTCATTACATTTGACCTACATCTTGCTACTTGTGCACTCCCAACCCCTCTACCTGTTACTTTTAGAAGAAACCTACGCTCTCTCTCACACTCCCATCTTTCTTCTTTAGTATCCTCCTCCCTTCCCTCTCCTACTCACTTCTCATCCCTGGACACTAATGCAGCAACTGACACCTTATGCTCCACTCTTACCTCCTGTCTAGATGTTATATGCCCTCTCTCCTCCAGGCCAGCACGATCTGCTCCGACAACCCCTTGGTTATCCGATGTTCTTCGTGAGCATCGTTCCAAACTTAGGGCAGCTGAGAGAAAATGGCACAAATCTAAGGATCCATCCGACCTCAGTAAGTATCGGTCTATGCTCTCATCTTTCGCTACCCAAGTACATACAGCCAAATCTTCATACTTCCACAACAGGATCAACAATTCCCCGGACGCACGCAACCTTTTCAAAACATTTAATACACTGCTTTGTCCCCCTCCACCACCTCCCACAACTTCTATAACAGCTGATGATTTCGCCACATTTTTTACAGACAAAACTACATCGATCAATAATAAGTTCTCAGCTCCACACATACAGGAACTAAAATTGACCACAATCACGGCTGGAACCCCCCACTTCTCCTTCTGTCCTTGCTCGGAGGCAGAAGTAACCAAACTTTTCCTCTCCAGCCATCCGACGACATGTCCTTTAGATCCTATCCCCTCACACCTTCTCCAAGCAATCTCCCCTACAATCCTACCGGCACTCACACACATCATCAACACATCTCTTCTCACAGGCACTTTTCCTACTACATTTAAGCAGGCCCGGGTAACCCCACTGCTCAAAAAACCTACACTTAACTCTTCACTCATAGACAACTACAGACCTGTCTCCCTCCTTCCATTCATAGCAAAAACACTGGAACGGGCTGTTTTCAACCAGCTATCCTTATTCCTCTCACAGAACAATCTACTGGACTCTAACCAATCAGGGTTCAGAAGCGGCCATTCAACTGAAACTGCGCTACTGTCTGTCACTGAAGCCTTGCGGACGGCAAAAGCTGAGTCCAAATCATCGGTACTCATCTTGCTGGACCTATCTGCAGCTTTTGACACTGTGAATCACCAGATCCTCCTGTCCACCCTCTCAATGCTGGGTATTACAGGGACTTCACTTCGCTGGTTCAAATCCTACCTCTCTGGTAGGTCTTTCAGAGTGGCCTGGGGAGGCGAGGTATCCAAAACTCATCAACTGGTCACTGGGGTTCCTCAGGGTTCAGTTCTTGGACCTCTCCTCTTCTCCATATACACTACATCTCTGGGCCCCATCATACAGGCACATGGCTTCTCCTACCATTGCTATGCTGATGACACACAGCTCTATCTTTCTTTCAAACCAGACGATCCATCGGTAGCTGCACGGATCTCAGGTTGCCTGGCGGATATCTCTGCATGGATGAAGGAACACCATCTACAGCTCAATCTAACAAAGACGGAACTCCTTATCTTTCCTGCCACTCCATCTCTACAGCATGACTTCTCCATCCAGTTAGGTTCATCAACAATTACCCCATCAACTTCAGCCAGAAATCTGGGTGTTATCTTTGACAACCAACTGACTTTCAAAGATCACATTGCTAAGACCGCTCGATCTTGCAGGTTTGCATTGTACAACATCAGAAAGATCAGGCCCTTCCTAACAGAGCATGCTACACAACTCCTCGTCCAGGCCCTGGTCATTTCCAGGCTGGACTACTGCAATGCTCTTTTAGCTGGTCTTCCAGCATGTACAATCAAGCCTCTACAAATGATTCAGAATGCAGCAGCACGACTGGTCTTCAATGAGCCCAAAAAGGCCCATGTCACACCTCTCTTCATATCCCTGCACTGGCTACCGGTTACAGCACGCATCAAATTCAAGACACTGATGCTGGCATATAGGACAGCCACCGGATCATCACCTGCCTACCTCCATTCACTACTACACATCTACACTCCTTCCAGAAGACTGAGATCCTCTAGTGAAAGACGCCTCATTGTACCACCACAGAGAGGTATTAAATCACTGTCCAGAACATTCTCGTTCAATGTCCCTGCCTGGTGGAATGATCTTCCCACCCCTATCCGGAATGCAGACTCCTTAACAGCTTTCAAACGACTGCTGAAAACCCATCTTTTTCGACACTATCTGACTCAATAAAAAAAAAAAAAAAAAAAAAAAAAAACCTCCCTTCTAGCCTGTTTTTCCTCTCTTTCTCGATCTTCTCCTTCTAGCCTGCACTCTTCTAACAACGCCTGATATATGGTATTTTTGAACACTTCCTATGTTGATCTGCCTCCTTAGGATGAATCACTTGTTGTATTCCCAATTGTAAGTCGCTTTGGATAAAAGCGTCGGCTAAATGAATAAATGTAAATGTAAATGTAAATGTGGTGGGATTTCTGCGCCCATTCTACGATGCACAAAGGGAGTTGGAGGGGGACAAATACCCAACACTAAACCTCGTTGTGCCCTGGCTACATAAACTGAAAGCCATTGCCAGCCAAATGTGTCGGACACTCCTTCTCAAGCAATAATCCGCCAACGACAACTTGAGTGGATAATAAAAAAAGTCCACAACCACCCACTTCACAAACTGGCAATATTTTTATGGCCGAAGTTCAGTCAATTAAGGATGTTCACAGACACTGAACGGAATGACATTTACCAGCTGGCGAGATGTCATTTATCCCGTTTCAGACTCGGAGATGAAAAGGCTGGAGCGGAAAGGACAGGTCAACTAGCTGGTGAGATTTTCTTTTACGTGCACTTTATTATTATTATTATTATTATTATTAGTATTAGTATTACACCTCTAAATTAATGTATTAATCATCATTATAATTATGATTCATACAGTGGCGAGTACCTCTGCAGACCCTGCACCTGCTGCTGCTGCAGCAAAGAAGAGATGTCTGGCCGAGTTTGAGGAAGAGTGGGAAAACGTTGTGGAGCAGGAGGGGGAGGATACAGATGAAGTACAGATTTACTTGCATCTAAATCCCAACATGGAAGGTGATGGCAGAGATGTGCTGCGCTGGTGGAAACAACAAGAGACCATGCTACCATATCTTTCTAGACTTGCTCGCATGATTTTAAGTGTCCCCGCAAGCAGCAGCAGCAGCGAACGTGCCTTTAGCACAGCTGGAAGAATTTTAGAGGAAAGGAGGACTGGGTTAAAACCTTCCACTGTGGATGCTGTGCTTTTTCTGCACGATGCCCTTTGAGAGACTGTTCTTTAGGCTGTAGCCAAAAAGTTTTTTTTTTTCATTAGATGTAAATAAGAAAAAGCTATTTTCAGTGGTAAAGTTGTGTTTTTAAAGTTTTCTTTATTCTTTATATATTTGTTCATTATTCGTTTACTTTACCACTGCGACTTTGCATGTTCCGGTTTTGCGCAGCAGAGCTGCCTGCCCTGCTTTCTATTTTTGTTAGAAATGCATTTGTTCTGAGATGGTGATAATAAACGTTAAATCTAACATTGTGATATATGTTTGTTATATATCTGTGGATTGTATTGTAGACTAGTCAAGTGTTGATTTGATATATAGGTTTAATTGAGTAAACTCACTGTGGACCACATACCGCTTGGATATCGATGTCACTTAAAAAAACTAAAACTTACATAAAAAAAAAAAAAAAAACTCCAAACATTTCTCTAAATTATTCTGATTAAAAAACAAAACGAAAAAACATAAACTTTCTATTAAATACAAATCTGGTCTATTTTAACGGCTGTAACAGTATAAGCTTTTTGGCGGAAAAAAGATGGGCTTCGGATCGGACTCGGGCCAAAAATTTTTGATAAGCTGTCGGACACGGGCCGGGCTACAGCCTGTGCGTCTCGGGCCAGGGCCGGGCTAGGGCTTAGATTTAAGACTCGTGCAGGGCTCTAGTGGGCAGACACACCCAAACTGTGAATATGAGAGAGGGAGGTTGTCCACTCGTTACATTGTGTTAGGGTGTGAACACGGCTTGCCTGTACATTATCAAAGCATTGTGCAGATGGCAGGCTGAATAGAGCCTCAGACCTTTACAATATTTTGCTAATCATCTGTTCACTTCTGCTTTTCTTTTCTGAAAAAATTCTAACAAATAATAAATATTTGACTTCGGTTAGAGGTTAATGTGTAATCAGTGGTTTTTAACTAGTTCTTCATATGTGCTGTAAACATGACAAACAAGGACAAGCAAACCAAGTTTGTTTACCATTAACCATCAGGACTGGATGGACAGATAAACTTGTGAAATAAAGTTCAAAACTGAGGTTCGGGAGGAGCCAGAATCATTCAGTCCCATCAATCAATTTTTAAGAGTGGCAACGTCAGAGCTGCAGACATGTGCAGTATAGGGGTCGAAACACATGACAAGATGCGCTGGTGTAAACACAAACACTGACTAGAGTGGCAATCAGTTTCGGTGGCCACATCAGAGCTGTAACGCGCCACAGACGTCTGCAGTGTGTGGTAAGAGATATATGTATCATACAGTTTAGATAGCTTCAGACAGGAGTTTTTATCTTCAGCAAGAATATCTAATGCTAATAAATAACTTGTGATCAACATTGTAGGTATCTAGTGCCAGGTAATCGACCTCTTCACTTGAAGGGATGACAGTCTATTCATTCTCATGTCACACACAGTATGAATAATAATGACAACAAAAGGAAACAGAAATTAACAGCTTTCAACATCTTTGTTGGCTTTGATCTTGCACCATGCCCAGAACTTCAAGAAGTGCTACAGATCCCAGACTTTTTTCGGAGGCCTCAAGACTTATTAAGTCTCCATGCATTGCATGCATGAGTTTTGGAAATCACAATTTGAGTTGACAAAACCTGTACTATAAACACTAAAGGACTCAAATGGTAACAAGACTGGAAGTTACTCTTATGTTTCTATTTGTGAGGCATTGCTGGAATATTCTATATACCTATACATATTGCTGTATGTGTGTCATTTTCTTTACGTTTCCTTACTAAAAGCAACCAAAAAGCCATTTTAAAGTGGTTAAGCTAATAATAATAATAATAATTGTGAGGAATCTGCCTCTGGATGGCACAATGAAACTATGGAGTGTGATGAAACTAAAGGTATTTTAGTGCCATATATGATCATACAGCACTTCAGTTTTTATTTATATTATTAAGAGCATACACATTATACAATTTTAAGAGACAAAAAATATAGAAGAAAATATACAATGAAACAGTAAAATCTAACTTTTAGTCAAACTATTTTCTGACATAATGGCAGTAATATTGAAATGTCAGTTAAAAAATGATATATCAAATCATCAGTTGTATTTTAAGTTTTTATTGACAGGAAAGATACATAGTCATTACGAGAAATGGAAATTTAACATTTCCTTTATTTTAGTGCATATTTTATACACACTCATATGATAGCCAATGGCTAATGAGGTTTTTTTTTATCACTTTCTATATCTACTATAATATTTATTTTCTAAGAGCTAGAGTAAAATATAATAGGTTTATGTTTTTATGCTTATTTTTACACTGATAAATCACATGACATTTATGATTGTGTCCAGTTGAGTGCTTGTCATTGAGATGAATGGGAATGACACTGTACTGTATGCCTTCTTAAAACACCTCAAAAAATATTTGTTCACAAACTGAACAGGGACATTCCTATTATTTGACTAATTCAGCAAGGTATATTCACAGAATTGAATCAATGATCCCATTTGAGCTTTAGAGGGACCTTAAAGGTGATATAAGCAGTTTCACCCTTAATGCCAACTTCCTTCAGACATTCATAGCCAATTTTTCGTAGCATAGAAATGATTGGCTCTTCCATCAATTCCAATGCTATGTCACAGTGAAATTCCAGAGAAATGTGTACTTCCATCTTTGCCGTTTTAGTTTGAGGAGGGTCATTTTCTGATCCAAAATGACCCAGGCCCCTTTTCCACCAGCAAGAACTGGGTGCTTGTTCAGTAGTAGATAGTGCTATTGCTAGTTTGGAGTTGGTTTGACTGGTGAGCCTTCTGAGAACTGGTTTGCTTTTCCATGGGCCACCACAGAGCTTAAGTCACTAAACAAGTCTCATCTTCCCTAGTAACACTATAACGGCAGCACCAGATGCATCAGTGCTGCACAGGCTGACCGCCCTGCTGAAAAAAAACAGCATATGCTGGTTAGGTATGTTTTGGTGCTGGGATGCTGGTTTTAGCTGGTTTATGCTGGTCCTTTGCTGGTTTATGCTGGTACTTTGCAGGTTCATGCTGGTCCTTTGCTGGTTTATGCTGGTCCTTGACCAGCATAAACCAGCTAAGGACCAGCATAAACCACCTAAGGACCAGCATCAACCAGCAAAGGACCAGCTAAAACCAGCATCCCAGCACCAAAACATACCTAACCAGCATATGCTGTTTTTTTTTGAGCAAGGAGGCATTCGACACCAAAGCACAGCAAGGGCGATTGAATAGAAAGTGACTCTTTAAGCTTTTGAATTGCTCTAGCGGTACTTCGGTGTCACATGCTTAACGGTCCGCACAGTGTTGACAAATCCCAAATGAGACTTATATCAACAATGGCTTTGTGAACCTACATCAGCATCCAAACACGGCGAATCCAACATGTTCGTGTTTAGCTGCTAATTAAAAAAGAAGCCCTTGTGTGTCACGGTAACCCCACCCCCAGCCCCTGATGCATACGGTTCTTACTTCTAGAGCAGCAATGTTTTGGTGCTACTTACGAACCACTTTTCCTGGTTCCAAGCTGATGCTTTGGGTGTCCAAAGACAAAGAACTTATTTGAAACTAGGCTCCATCTCCGAACCAGCACTTGAACTGTCTTAGTGGAAAAGGGTTATGAAAGGTGTTTAGTGATTTTAGTACTCAAATTCTTTCACACCTCAGTAAAGCATTTGTTTATGGACTCAATTTGTCTAGATGAACTAGTGCTAATGCAGAAATGTCTGTTTCTCAGGCTGTTCCAACAAGCTCACAATTCTCTAGAACAGTGCTTGCCAACCACGTTCCTGGAGGCCCACCAACACTGTATGTTTTCCATGTCTCCTTAATCAAACACACTTGATTCAGATCGTAAGCTCATTAGTAGAGACTTCAAGAACTGAAATGGATGTGTCAGACAAAGGAGAGATGCAAAATGTGCAGTGTTGGGGGGCCTTCGGGAACGTGGTTGGTTCTGCTCTAGAAGGTTTTTGTATGGTGTAGGTTTAAGATTTGCCTTCACCGAATTGACTGAAATGGTCAAAAACATTCATCAGAAGGAGAAACAGAAACAGATCCTTTTGTTGTGTAATTCAATCATGTAACCTGTGACAGTGGTCTTCAACCCTGTTCTAAGAAGACATGTAAAATGTTCATTGTTGGGGGGCTTTAGGAACAGGGTTGAAAACCACCTAAGATTAGCTAGTCTCCATGAAGACCCAGTTATTTTGTTTTAGGTTGCTCAGTGTGATCAATGCAAGTATTGCCACAATGAGTTCTAGAGAAAGTTTCTCTTAATAAAATGTAGTATTGTGACTGCAATGATGTTTTCTTTAGAAAACAGTTTGTATGTCGCTCACATCAGCTATGATTGACTATCATTCTTGAAGTGTCAATTCCTGTATTATGTTCCTAAAAAAAGGAATTTTTCAACTGGTGAACAACATTGTT
Source organism: Garra rufa (assembly GCF_049309525.1). Lineage (NCBI taxonomy): Eukaryota > Metazoa > Chordata > Actinopteri > Cypriniformes > Cyprinidae > Garra > Garra rufa. The sequence continues at coordinate 20,873,572 of NC_133368.1, forward strand.
TTTACTTTCTGAGTAAAGATTTTTTGTATTCATATATAGTGCTTGGTGAGTCTTAAATGTAGACCCTGTGCACATTTACATGTGTTCATATTTCACAGTGGTATTGAGGTCTGATATTGCTTTCTTTCTTATGTTTAATTTATTCCTTTCTTCAACCATTCTTCTGCTTTACTTTTTTTCTTCATTATTAAATCTCAGACGTTCAGATCTCCTGTAGCAGGTCAGCAGGGAAGAAGCCCAGTTTGCGGCCAGTGCTGACCTTCAGATATCCATTCACCTCCTCTCCTTTCTTCACCACAATCTACAAACCAAGACACAGTTAAACACACTGCAATCTGAACAATCAATCAGTAAACTGTCAATAAACTGCCTCTAAATATATTTAAAATTTGCTTCTTCATGTTTACTCAGGTACAAACATTAATAAGGGAGACAAGATTTTTTTATGCGGGACATACAGAGAGTGAGGGGTATTCCTGTGGACTTTGAATGGTGCCACCCACCCTTATCTGCACTAATGAGATGATGATAGCTGGTGCATATTACATAATTTCACATGAAAGACAACATTAAAGAACTCTGTAGTTTTGACATTTATTTGTGCATTTACAGTTAAAGTACTGTACAGAAAATGGTAGCAAATACCTCACTTCACACAAAAAAAGCTGCTTTCACTCGCTCACCAAAAACGTTTCTTTTTGCCATTTCTCATTGTCCATTAATATATAATTTGAGAAGTTGCTTGCACTGTGAAGTTATTAGTAATTCATGTGTGCACTGAATTGCTAAAAAACTTGTTACTATATCACTCACTCATCTTATTCCTCAGTCTCATCACACAAGACACACACTGACCTGATCTTTCTTCAGGGTAATCTGGCCCATCTCTCTGTTTCCCACAAAGGAGCGTGTCACTTTATACACCCTCTCACCAGCTCGCACTCTGATGATATAATTCATGGGCAAGTATCCTGTCTTCTCCCCAATCTTACCCTAGAACACTCACACAGATTAGAGTAATTCTACACTATTCTTAACATACAACAGAAGGCACAATATAAATCTTGTGGGCAAAACCAAACACATTTCCATTAGATGGAACCTAATCAGTCATGTCAATTCTCTTAGCCTTTTTATGCTTTTCATTCTTCTTTTCTGTTGCTTAATGTGGATTTATCCACTGTATTGTAGTTGTGTGTGACATTGTAATCCTCTGTAGTGAGAAGACATCGGTTGAGATCTCTTCCAGTCATTCCATTGCTCATAATAACATGAAAGATTGTTTTACTCCTGACTTTTTTCATATAGAACTCCAGCAGAAGGAAGAAGAACTCACCCTCCACCACTCCTCATTGGAGTCATCCAGCACTGTGATGCGATCTCCTGGACTGAAACACAAAGACACACGTACACACTTAGAACACCTGACCAGATTTACATATGAAAAAAAAAAGAAAATCCAACTTATAATGTTTATGAATATTCATGAATGCTATGGCTAAACTGAAATGTTAACAAATATGTGAATAAACTCACTGGAAATCCAGGTCATCTTTCTCAATGGCTTTAAAGCGATATAAAGCCATATAATAGTGAGACTGACTGAACGTCTGCTGCTGCTTCTTGTTCTGCAAACATTAACATCAACAGCTGGTTAGAGGGATTTATTTGCCTGTTATAAATAAAACCTGATTCATACTACGTTGAGACATGTTGTACTACCTGCAAAGGTTCAACAAAGTCTCTCACAGTTAAAGAAATTTGTTTTAATTTATTCATTTGTAAATGATGTGACTCGGGAAGAACGCATCGTCTCTGGGAGGGATTCGCATTAGTGAACAATTGTGCATTAGTGCAACATCCTATAGGTTCTGTACTGGAATTAGTTCACCTGTTTCGAGTTTTCAGGTTTTTCAAGTCAATGGTTCATCACGTGACAGCCCCATAAGCTTTACCTAAACTGCCGGAAAGAGAATTGATTAGTTCATCTCTTGAGTCTTCGAGTTTCAGTTGTTCGTTATTTTGTCATGTGACCACTTACCGGATCAGTACCTCAGTCAAATACTAATGTAAATCTCTATTTGTTGTATGTTGGATCAAATTATCAAAAGATGTGTAAAACGCATTTTGCTAGAAATAAAAAAGGTCTGTCAATTTCTGTCACTATGATTTTGTTAATGTTTCTTGAGGATCTGTGGTGTTATTTTATAAATAAATAACCCTGTTATAAATAAAATATTAATTTGTTCTTTCATTGTCTTTCAGTAAACATATACTAGGCTAATAAAATAATTCAAGCATCCAGTTACAAAGTACTTATATTTAATAATCATAAACTATTCTAATGTTCATTTTTACTCCAATTTTGAGTTTACTGGTATAGTAATAGTTTTTCCTATGCAGACTTGATATATTGGTCTAATATTTGTATAAGAAGATTGGTCAAACAGAACAATGACAAAATAAAAGCAAATAACATTTTGAATTTGAATGATTAATGTTAGTTTAAAATATTAACATTATGATAATGTAATACTTCAAGTTGTAACCTAAATTGAAATAAAACTGGAGAGGTAAAGTAATTGTTACAACCCTTGGTGTTCTAGGGGTATACGGGGTCGCACACTTAAATTTGTAAGACATTGGCAAGTTGAATTCCCAGCACTGATTGCAACCAAAGTGATGACAAACTAAATACTTTATCAACAACATGTGTTTATTTACATAAAGTACAAGAGAAGTGGTATCAAGTGGAATATTTACAAGTGAAAATAATTGTTTAAAGTCAGGCACTAATAGAAAGACTGGCTAGGGTGCGGCTGAAAATAAACAAAAAAACCCAGCCTAACTAATCACAGTTTTCCCCCCCATCTAGTCTGATCTAAAAATAAAAAGGGGAAAAAATAAATCTAATGAGCAGAAACACCCTAACTGGCTACACTATCTAAATCAAAAGGGATACATAGGGTGGCACGCACCATCTTACCTAGTGTATCTCTAGACAGCAAGTTACCTACATGTTGATATGTATACCACGTGGCTTACTTCCCTACACCAGTCTCTCAGTCATGAATATCACCAACATGTTGACTGACAAAAACAAAGTGTAGCCAGAACAAAGTGAGTCTCAAGACTAACTCTAATTCCTGAAATGGCTTCTTAAAAGCCAGCTGGAAAATGGGGATTGGTTGAGGACGGTGCACTGAAACAGATTATCGTCAAATCAGAAGAATGGAGTAACAGGATTGGATGAAGTGTTGAGATGTACAGTACAGCATCCAATCAGAAGAATGGAGTGACGGGATTGGTTGAAGTACTGAGATGTGCAGCAACCAATCAGAAGAATGGAGTGACGGGATTGGTTGAAGTACTGAGATGTGCAGCAACCAATGAGGAGAATGGAATGACGGGATTGGTTGACATAATGGAACATGAGCCAACCAATCAGGAGCAGCAAGCAATGGAACCACTAAGGACCTGAAATAAAGAAAAAAGAGCAACAGACAAAACAACCACCTAATAACTTTCTGGAATGTAACAGTAATTTACTTAGAAATAGAATGTGCTTGGGTCACACAAAGGTTCAACCAATGGTTCAGCTGAAGGACAACTGTCACTCAAGACTGTCACCAAGGGAATGGTGACCATTCCACACCCATCCCCTGTTGTTTTGCACTAGATGAGGGGCAGAAAAGAGCCTCAGTCTGATTTTAACACCTCAGCAGAATGAGCACTAGAAAAAGGAGTCTCATTTTGTGGCAACTTCAGCCACTGAAGCAAAATGTAACATTTAAAAAATGTTTTAACTAAAGGAGGAAGCTCTTCTAATTTGAGGAGGCACCTTAAATCATCACATCCAACTGTGCTGTTAGCACAAGGTAGAACAGAGACTGAAGATGGAGACTGGTGCTGTTTCTACCACCAGCACTTCTTCTGCTGGACCTTCAGCTTTGGCTGGCAAGCTGACCACATCTACAGCATCCAGTACACCAGCAGCACCCACCGTCATTCAAGGAGCATCATCCAAGGAGGCCACAATAGCCAACTGGAATGAGCAGTTTTGTAAACAAAAAATGTAATGCCTAGGCTGTATGACAAGTTAAGAGGTGACATAATGGACAAAATCATGCCTCTGCTCTTTGTCTCACAACAGACTGCTGGACCTCTTTGACTACAAGTTACATGACTGTGACATCATTTCATTGAGGACTTTCAGATGACCTCTTATCTCCTGGACTGCTTTGTTTTGACAGACACACTGCTGCTTACCTGGCAAGGGAGCTGACAAGGGTTACAAATGAATATAGGGTGACAAAATTGTATCTTGTGTCACAGACAATACCAGCAACATTGTTTTAGCCCTGAAAGACCATCTCCACTGGGACCACATACCTTGTTTCACCCATATACTGAACCTGATTGTCAGAGCTGCATTAAAGGAGGTCAAAGCAATATTGCAGAAGGTCAAGACAACAGTTGAATACTTCCATAAAAGTACAGTTGCTTCAGACAAACTTGAGGCCACACAAAAACAGATGGGTCAAGAGCTGTTTCGGTTAAAACAGGATGTGGCCACTAGGTGGAATTCAACATACTACATGTTGAAAAGATACATTAAAATCAAACATCAAATCATCTCCACTCTGTCTTTTATGATGCATGATTTTCTGTAGCCTTATTTTCTAAACCCTTTCTTTTCTAAAACTGGCCAGATTGTCTCAGAGAGAAGAAACAGACTAAGTCCATTCAAGGTCCGGGAGCTTGTCTTTTGAATGTGAACATGCCTTAAAGCAAGTCCTAAAAATATTGCCACAGTGTTTTAGGCCTATTTTTTATTTAACTTGTTTTAATTCATTTGGGAATAGTTATCCTCTTTGCTATAAAGTTAATTTGTTAAGGTAATTAGGCTCTGTGGCTTTTAATTATCTTTTAATTTTAATTTATTTTAATTTAATTTGTTTTATTTCATTTTCCCACAAAAAAAAACAAAAAAATAAAACAAAACAATAAACAACCATTCAAGAGTGTGTACACAGTGTTTCTAATGTCTAAAGTGTCATATGTTTCAAAAGTATAGTTTTACACAATCTGATTTAATAAATAACTGCACAGTAAAGTAATCAAGTGTAAAAGTTATTTAGTTACAAGTTAACTATGCACCCGTTTGTAAGGAAGTTTGCAAATTATTAACTAAACTATATCCAGTGCTGTCACGTCACATAAAAAAAGAATGCAAGACTCAAGAGATGAACTAATCAATTATCTACGTAACACGTAGCATTTTAATTATATTTTGCTAAAATGAACGAAATGATTCGAAAAAAAGGTTTGTTCATTTTGCTGAACGAGACTCAAAGGTCAGAGTCTGTAAAATGATCCAAACTTTTTATCACTATTCAGTATTTTATTTTCCGAGTTGTGTTGCAGTAAAAATAGCGTAGCAACCGTTCTACATAATCAAAATAATTGTTCTACCGTTCTACCAGGGGCGGAGAGGGGCACTAAAATCCACCGCACCGGCCCTATTGACCATATCCCAAATATCAAAACTTATAGACTTCATTTCCATATCTAAAATACACATTTTACAGTTGTGCACATTGATCATAAGCACAGCTCAAAGGCTTCCTACCAGTAGCCTTCACAAAACCTAATATCCAGCACTGTTTTATCATAGATAGAACGCAAAATATTTAAATACAGGCATTTTATTGAAATTTAATTTCTGCAATATTTAAAATCTTTAAATAACTGGGGGAAATCAACCCATGGCAACAGTTTAAAAGTAGACCAATTCTGTGGGGAAAAACGCGGACTTGGCAACACTGCATCCAACACGAGCTGCTGGAGTTAATGTCATCATTGCACACAAGAGTACTGAATTTTCGTCCGAGATTTTTGCACATAAAAAAAATACAAGTTATGTTAATCGAGTTTACACAGTGCCTCTGAAACTTTCGTCCGTCATAAAAAAAAATTCGGATCGTGTTTGATTTTCTGCATTTTCGCATCCATAATAAGCATTTTGATAAGGATGGTGAATATGAGAAAACTAAAAAAAAAAAAAAAACGCATACGAAAATCGGACTCAGTGTGCAATGACCTTTAGATTTGAATGATCACTGGTCGAAAGTAAAGAGAGATGGCAAAAATAGACTGGAGGATTTGCTGCTCAATCTTGTACTCACTGACAAATATCTATTATAAGATGTGCTGCTCCCTTTACACAGAGTGTGCGTTATCGCAAAATCGAAAGTAAAAGTAAACAGCCCGAGCACTCATTTAAAAGCGATTTCTATACCCTGCATATAGAAAGTGCGAAAATTATATACAATATTAGAATATTTGCGGGTGCGCCGATAAGAAAAAAATATGGAGCTTAACTAAATATCACGCCAATTTTGTGATTGGCTATGTAGTGTGGGGCTCGGGTCGGTGGGCCAAGCTTCGGATTGGGTGGCCGTGGAGCCGGGCCTGTAAGGAACTATAGAACTAAGAGCATTCTAGAAAGAGCTTTGTGATTGGATGGAAACTTCAAGCATCATGCAAGGACATGCAACTGATGTAAATATTGGTTGGACATTTAGGGGGGAGTATGTGGGAGTATTTGGCCGCTATTCACGGAGAATTTAGTAACATCAATGATTCTAATAAGCTCAGGCTGGTCGTGTTCGCCTCGCGCCCGCTCAATTTGTGATCCGCTGTGTAAATCCTTCGGCTGGCCGACCGGGAAAAGTCCCGGTCGTCCCGATTGCCACTCCGCCCCTACGTTCTACCCCCATAGTCCAAAATATGTATATAATGATATTGTTTTTTTAAATAACTTAAATCTTTCATGGGTTTTCTGCTACATATTTCAGTAATAATTTACATTGTTTTAAGCTATACAAGCCTTTATACCCAAGATTCCCTTTAAATAGCACACCTCTTCACAGCAAACCACACATTTTGAGGTACCTTTCATGCCCACTGTTGGAGTTATGCAATTAAGTGCACCATTTAAAAGCGAGTTTCAACTCCTAATCCACCACTATGAACAATAGTAATAGTGATAGAGATATGTGGCTTAGCAAGTACCACTAATGACAGCTAAAAACTACCCTACAAATGACAAGACAAACTGAACCCAGAAAGCACATGTACATCAACAATATGCCTGTTAAAGATCTTTTGATCTGGAAAGCATCTGCTGTGTACAAACGTCTGGCAGATGTCTGTAAGATGTCAGTTTTACATACATTTTAAACCATAAACATCTTAAAGGCATCTAATAGATGTCTATTTGACATCTGATAAGAAACGTCCAATAGACGTATTGCAGATGAGCAAACTATGTCTTGCAGATGTCAAATAGATGTCTAAGAGATGTACGTGTGCTATCAGGGAAGGACACACACACAAACACACACTTAAACTCACAATGAAATAATAATATTGAATATTCTGGAAACTATTACGGTCGGAACAAGTATGTTTATAAAGGCTGCAAACCAGTCCATGCAACTTTTAAAAGTGTTTGAAAGGTAAATCCAAACATTTGTTGGTTTGACACAGCATGAGCACTAGTGCAACAACCTTTTACCTTGTCATCTGTTGCTGTTTTGTCTTTCTTGTCCCCATCTTGCTTTCCTAAAGGATAAGGTGTACCCATTCATTTAGTTTAGTGTCCAGTCTAATTTAGTTAGGTGAAGTGAAAGAGATCAATAAGCAGTTAAGCTGGTGATAATATATTGCTTTTTTTTTTTTTTTTTTTTTTGTGGCTTAATAGGTGGAGTGTTCTCTTTCATAGTAACTCGGTTCTTGTTGGTGGCACAATGTGAACACAAATCAGTGATCACATGCTCAGAAGTTCTACAGAATCACAACAATTCTTTGGTACAGTTCAATGGTACACAATGCCCATAAGGAGCCATGTCATCATAGGCTACTAAATGCAGATTGCATCATCATGGCAGATTCTTTAGTGCCCAGACTAATTGGAAGGATCTACCTCTTTGCATGTGATTTATTGTTGGTGACAGTATGCTCAATGTGTATGGTGCCTGTTTGGATGTCTGTACTGCAAACTTATAAATGATGTTAGCAACTCTCGACATCTGGGCTACAAAAGCAGAGTTGAAAAATGAGCATTTGGGGATCATGCTCTCCAGACTTCAGCTGTAACTTACCCTCAGCAACCTCTTCATCCTCTTTTGGTTGTTGAGCTTCCTCCTCTTCCATCATCATCATCATAATCTTAAGGAAAGATACAACTTTGTGATATTCTTCATTACAGGAAGAGCTCAGGTTCATGTCTGATCATTCCTGACAGCAGAATGTGATCACTTACGTTCTTTTTGTCCTCAGAGCCTTTCTTCCTCTCTTTATTGGCCATGATCACACCCACTCTCAGCGTTTCAAACACTGGATCAGAGCGGTTCTGCTGACCTATGCACATGCAGTTTCAAAAGTATTTTATTGTGTTTTTTTTTTTTTTTTTTTTTTTTTTTTACAATTTATTTAGTCTTTTTAACAGCATTTTATTTTACAACAATCTTTAAACAATATAAAATGTAGATGTTGCTTTATTAGAACTAGTCTCATCATACACTTCGAATATAAAGAAGACCTCACAAGGAACATAGGAAACACAAGGGTCATATATACACACAGGGTAAAACGACTAACAAGAAACAGCTTCACACAATCAAGGAGTAAAATCTTAACAGAGACCAGAAATACAGGTCCTTCTCAAAAAATTAGCATATTGTGATAAAGTTCATTATTTTCTGTAATGTACTGATAAACATTAGACTTTCATATATTTTAGATTCATTACACACAACTGAAGTAGTTCAAGCCTTTTATTGTTATAATATTGATGATTTTGGCATACAGCTCATGAAAACCCAAAATTCCTATCTCAAAAAATTAGCATATTTCATCCGACCAATAAAAGAAAAGTGTTTTTAATACAAAAAGTCAACCTTCAAATAATTATGTTCAGTTATGCACTCAATACTTGGTCGGGAATCCTTTTGCAGAAATGACTTCTTCAATGCGGCGTGGCATGGAGGCAATCAGCCTGTGGCACTGCTGAGGTGTTATGGAGGCCCAGGATGCTTCGATAGCGGCCTTAAGCTCAACCAGAGTGTTGGGTCTTGCGTCTCTCAACTTTCTCTTCACAATATCCCACAGATTTTCTATGGGGTTCAGGTCAGGAGAGTTGGCAGGCCAATTGAGCACAGTAATACCATGGTCAGTAAACCATTTACCAGTGGTTTTGGCACTGTGAGCAGGTGCCAGGTCGTGCTGAAAAATGAAATCTTCATCTCCATAAAGCTTTTCAGCAGATGGAAGCATGAAGTGCTCCAAAATCTCCTGATAGCTAGCTGCATTGACCCTGCCCTTGATAAAACACAGTGGGCCAACACCAGCAGCTGACATGGCACCCCAGACCATCACTGACTGTGGGTACTTGACACTGGACTTCAGGAATTTTGGCATTTCCCTCTCCCCAGTCTTCCTCCAGACTCTGGCACCTTGATTTCCGAATGACATGCAAAATTTGCTTTCATCCGAAAAAAGTACTTTGGACCACTGAGCAACAGTCCAGTGCTGCTTCTCTGTAGCCCAGGTTAGGCACTTCTGCCGCTGTTTCTGGTTCAAAAGTGGCTTGACCTGGCGCCTGTACACGGTGGCTCTGGATGTTTCTACTCCAGACTCAGTCCACTGCTTCTGCAGATCCCCCAAGGTCTGGAATCGGTCCTTCTCCACAATCTTCCTCAGGGTCCGGTCACCTCTTCTCGTTGTGCAGCGTTTTCTGCCACACTTTTTCCTTCCCACAGACTTCCCACTGAGGTGCCTTGATACAGCACTCTGGGAACAGCCTATTCATTCAGAAATTTCTTTCTGTGTCTTACCATCTTGCTTGAGGGTGTCAATGATGGCCTTCTGGACAGCAGTCAGGTCGGCAGTCTTACCCATGATTGCGGTTTTGAGTAATGAACCAGGCTGGGAGTTTTTAAAAGCCTCAGGAATCTTTTGCAGGTGTTTAGAGTTAATTAGTTGATTCAGATGATTAGGTTAAGAGCTCGTTTAGAGAACCTTTTCATGATATGCTAATTTTTTGAGATAGGAATTTTGGGTTTTCATGAGCTGTATGGCAAAATCATCAATATTAAAACAATAAAAGGCTTGAACTACTTCAGTTGTGTGTAATGAATCTAAAATATATGAAAGTCTAATGTTTATCAGTACATTAATGAAAATAATGAACTTTACCACAATATGCTAATTTTTTGAGAAGGACCTGTACACATAAGATGACATAAATCATGGCATATTTCATAAAAAACTAATTGGATTAGTTGGTCACACTTTATTTTAAGTCCCAATTCTTACTATTACCTATAACTATGCCTCAATAAATTTGCTGCTACCCTAATAGCACACGTACATCTCAGAGACGTCTATTTGACGTCTGCATTTGCAAGACGTAGTTTGCTCATCTACAATATGTCTATTGGACATTTCCTATCAGATGTCAAACAGATGTCTATTAGATGTCTTTAAGATGTTTTTTATTAAGAATGTATGTAAAACTGACATCTTACAGACGTCTGCCAGACGTTTGTACATAGCAGATGCTTTCTAGATCAAGAGATCCTTAACAGACAAATTGCAGACATACGCGTGCTATCTGGGGTAGTTGTTTAGTTTCGTGTGGGGTCAGATTAAAGGATCTAGAATATGGTCATGCAGAATAAGGCATTGATATGTGCTTTATAAGTACTAATAAATAGCCAATATGCTAGTAATATGCATGCTAGTTAATAGTGACAATTATTCCTAAAAACACTGCTTCAACACTGCAGTCTATTTGGTGTTGTCAAAAATGATCATTCATAAATACATCATACTCACCAGGGTTATTGATCTCTTGATCGTAGAGAGGAGAGCTGTATGCCCTCCTAAATCCAGGAGGCTGACAAGGAAGATATTAATGAAAGGAATGAAACTGACAGTGTGATTGTACTGTATCTTACATCATATTAGAATGCATATAAAATGTTGTCTCACTATTTTGCCAAAGCATCTCTGAAACTGCACATATGATTGGCATGAGTGGTGAATATTGGTCTTGCAGTTTTTGCAGCGCAAGGCAAATTTATTATTGACTGAAAGAAGAAAGGGAATCAGTTACTAGACCAAATGACACAAACACAAATCAATGCCTACTTCATCATCATCCTGTTGACCAGCCCACTGTCCTAACCAAAGACAGAAGAACTACTACAACAGGACCACTGGACTAAAAAACATCACCTTGCAAAGCATCCCAAAATTAGGACAGCGGCTGTTTATTATTTTAACTATGTGAATGTCTTGGTGGATCCTTTGGTATAGGTGTTGCAATTCAACACAGGTTTTATAACCTATGCTCTCAATGTCAAATGCAGAAACATCAATTCATGTGTTCATGACCTCAAGGATAGATTATTGTAATGCTTGATTGGGTGGTTGTTCTGCACATTTAATATACAAACTCTTTCTGTCAACAATGCACTGGCGAATTACATATAAAGCCCTCAGTTGTTCAGCTCCTCAGTACTTGAGTGAGCTCTTATCACATTATAGTCCCTAATGTCCATTTGATAATACCTAGAATATCAAAAGCAACTGCGGGCAGCAGATTACTTTCTTATTTAGCACCTAAGGTCTGGAACAATCTACCTAACACTGTTTGGGAGGAAGACACACTCTGTCAGTTTAAATCTAGATTAAAGACACATCTCTTTAACCTGGCCTACACTTAACACATTCCTATAATCCAAATCCGTTAAAGGATTGTTAGGCTGCATTAATTAGGTCAACCAGAACTGGGAACACTTCCCATAACACCTGATGTACTCATTGCATCGTAAGAAGAATGGTATCTACGCTAATATTAGTCTGTTTCATTCTTATTCTGAGGTCACTGTAGCTACCAGATCCAGTCTGTTCCAGATCAGATGGTCACTGCAGTGCCCCGGATCCAGTCCGGACCCAGCTCAGATGGTGGATCAGCACCTAGAGATGACCTCTACAGCCCTGAATGTCAACTAGATCATCAGTGAAGACTTCCTCATGTAGACGGCCATCCGTGCAAGACCACAGGAACCTGATGAATCCTCTGCACAATCTGACTTTGCTGCAACATGGAACAAACAAGGAGAACTGGTCCCCCGACTGAGCCTGCTTTCTCCCAAGTTTTTTTCTTCTCCATTTCTGTCACCTGTGGAGTTCTGGTTCCCTTGTCGCTTTCGCCTCTGGCTTGCATAGTTGGGGACACTTAACTTCCAGTGTTATTGTATAGTACAGACCAAAAGTTTGGACACACCTTCTCATTCAAAGAGTTTTCTTTATTTTCATGACTATGAAAATTGTAGATTCACACTGAAGGCATCAAAACTATGAATTAACACATGGAATATACTGTATACATAACAAAAAGTGTGAAACAACTGAAAATTTGTCATATTCTAGGTTCTTCAAAGTAGCCACCTTTTGCTTTGATTACTGCTTTGCACACTCTTGGCATTCTCTTGATGAGCTTCAAGAGGTAGTCTCATACATAAAAAGTATTATTCAATGTTTTATACCTAATGGTAATTATAATTAGCATACAGAGATCGACACTTCTTGACTGGCAAGACGGCCGCGAGAGGAAACTCAAACAGTGAAAGTGAGTTGTTCAAAACCTTTCTTTTTAGTAAACTCTGTGTACACAAACAATGTTCTCAATGCTTGAGTTCATGTGTAGAGACCCAGGCGATACTTCGAGCAAAGTTTCATGAAAATAAAGAAAACTCTTTGAATGAGAAGGTGTGTCTAAACTTTTGGTCTGTACTGTATACTAATTGAATTGAACTGAGCTGGATGATGACATCACTAAATTCAATGATGAACTGCCTTTAACTGAAATTGACTGTTCACAATTCTGCATTATTGACACACTATTGTCCTGTTTAAAGTTGCTTTGATACAACCTGTATTGTTAAAAGCGCTATATAAATAAAGATTACTTGACTTGACTTGTATGAAAAGACATGGACCTGTCAGGAATGCCAGACAAATCTCATCATGATAACGTACAGGTCTTTATCTTGCATAATATACTGACTACAGTGCCAGAAAATGTAATACACAATATTTACTATAAGGAAGACACACGCACACATATAAAACTGCTTTTTGTTGTTGGAGTGTGTTGGTGTGAACTTACGAACAATCATTCGTGCACAGACGTCACAAAACTTCGGTTTCTTGCAGTAGTGGTCCTTAAATTTGTGCGGTCTCTCATTGATCTGAATTATAGGCTCAGGGGTTGGAGGAGGAGGGGCCTCTTCTTCCTCCACCTCTTCATCATACACAAAATAAACCTGTGGAGGACAGAAATTGAGCTGTGTGCACATGATACACACGTGAAGAGAGAGACTGACATACGTACAGTGTTGTCGTCCTCCTTCACAACATTTTCTGGAGCTGGAGGGTTATCATGAATATCCAGCGAATCTTTATCCTCGAGTCTGAAACACAATCAGCATTTTGGATAGTTGTGGAAATAGTGAAATATAGTTGTCTTGAAAGACAGTATAAACTGTGGAAATACTCACTGGTCATATTGAGCCATAACTGCAGCCTTGTCAGCCTCAGTCAATCAGGATAATTCAGCACCTACAAAATGAGGCAAATATTGGGAGATCCTTTGAGCTTGAGTGTGATGGTTATTGTCTTTTTAGTTTTTTATTGTCAGTTGTTGATAAACTGAATCTGCTGTAAAAGTGCAAGCTGTTTAAGGCCACTGTGTAAATTGCAGGGTGTAGGTAGTTTAATGTTAAAATAATGCAAAATACTATGTAAAGTACTACCAAAACAGACATCAGAAGACTACAATGTACAGTCAGGGCTGCTGCAAGGATTATTGGTACCCCTCTACTCAACCTCCAAGATCTTTACACCTCCAGAGTCAGGAAAAGGGCTAAGAAAATCACTCTAGACCCCTTACACCCAGCCTACTCTCTCTTTGAACTTTTGCCCTCTGGCCGATGCTACAGAGCGCTGTGCACCAAAACAGACACAAGAACAGTTTTTTCCCCCAAGCCATATCCCACCTGAACCACACTTAACACACCTCAGTGGTCATGTGTATCAACTTAACTTTATGAATGTCTGCACTATGTACTTTCTGTACTGGAAGCTCCTAACACCATGTAATGGGTGGTTTGGGTTTTGTTTTGGGGTTTTGTATCATGTTCATGTTTTCATGTCTTTTATTATGTAATCTTTTCATGCTGTTGTGTCTTGCTTCCCTTCCCTCATGTATTCCTGCCATTGGTCCCTTTGTTCCATGTGTCTTGTTCTGATTGGTTGCTATGGTCTTGTTCCTTGTTTCTCATTGGTTGTTTGTGTCATGTGACCTGTATTGTCTAGTATAAATAGCCCTTGTGTTTGAATGGTTCCCTGTGGCGTATTGAAGTGTAATTCTGCTGTTTGGTGAGTGTTGATCAAGTCTGTTTCAAGTCAAGTTAATGTCAAGTCTGTATCAAGTCAAGTCTGTTTCATGCCAAGTCAAGTCAAGTCTAGTCTCGTCATTGTTTGGATTACGTTTGTTGTTTGGATTTCACGTTTGGATTGATTGTTTGGATTATGGATTATCGTCACTGTAAATAAACTGCACTTGGGTTCATCACATCTCGCCGTCTCAGTGGACTAATTGTTACAGAATACGCGACCGTCAATATGAACCCAGCAGTTGCTCTCTTGGAGTTACGTCAAGGTAACCGCTCGATAGAGGAGTACGTTCAGGACTTTTGTGGACTGTGCCATTTGGTGGCTTTTAATGACACTGCTTTAAAGGGTATTTTCCGAAATGGGCTTAAGGACTGTTTGAACTATGTAATGCCCAACAGCAATGGCCCTGCTACCCTAGAGCAGTATATTGACTATGCTTTGCTGCTAGCTGGTTCACCATTTACTGTGGGGATTGCTAATGAGGAACCCTGCTATCCCCCAGTATCTCCCAATTTTTCTGTCATGTCTGGAATTGTTCACGTCATGCCTGTTGCTTCAAAGCCTGCTACCGTCATTCCTGTTGCTTCAAACCCTGTTCAAGTCACGTCTGCCAAACCAAAGCCTGCTCACGTCATGCCTACTGTTTCAAAGCCTGCTCACGTCATGTCTGCTGCTTCAGGGCCTGCTCACGTCATGTCTGCTGCTTCAGGGCCTGCTCACGTCATGTCTGCTGCTTCAGGGCCTGCTCACGTCATGTCTGCCACTCCAGGGCCTGCTCACGTCATGTCTGCCACTCCAGGGCCTGCTCACGTCATGTCTGCCACTCCAGGGCCTGCTCACGTCATGTCTGCCACTCCAGGGCCTGCTCACGTCATGTCTGCCGCTTCAGGGCCTGCTCACGTCATGTCTGCCACTCCAGGGCCTGCTCACATTACACCTACCACACCACAGCCTCCTCACGTCATGACTGCTGCTTCAAGGACCACTTCAGGGCCTGCTCACGTCATGTCTGCCGCTTCAGGGCCTGCTCACGCCAAGCCTGCCGCTCCAGGGCCTGCTCACGCCAAGCCTGCCGCTCCAGGGCCTGCTCACGCCAAGCCTGCCGCTCCAGGGCCTGCTCACGCCAAGCCTGCCGCTCCAGGGCCTGCTCACGCCAAGCCTGCCGCTCCAGGGCCTGCTCACGCCAAGCCTGCCGCTCCAGGGCCTGCTCACGCCAAGCCTGCCGCTCCAGGGCCTGCTCACGCCAAGCCTGCCGCTCCAGGGCCTGCTCACGCCAAGCCTGCCGCTCCAGGGCCTGCTCACGCCAAGCCTGCCGCTCCAGGGCCTGCTCACGCCAAGCCTGCCGTCCCAGAGCCTGCTCACGCCATGCCTGCCGTCCCAGAGCCTGTTTGCAAGATGGCCGCTATTCCAGAATATGCTCATAAGATGGCTGCAATCCCTAAGCCTGTTCACAAGATGGCTGCCATGCCTGAGTCTGCACCCAAGATGGCTGCCATGCCTGAGTCTGCACCCAAGATGGCTGCCATCCCTAAGCCTGTTGTCAAGATGGCCGCCACGCCAGAGTCCCCGGCCCAGATGGCCGCCACGCCAGAGCCATGCCAAGCCTCAATTTATCCTTCAAAGCCTCATCAGGTCTTGATTGCCAGCATACTGGATCCTCTAATGTCAGTACGGGCTGCAGGCATACCCACAGAGCCAACGTTCCCAAGCCACACACCCACTAGCCTGGAGGGCTCCCCTCTATCCACTGCGCTGCCTGTGATGGCCATCGCCATTTTAAGTGTGTGGGCTGCTCACTGCGTCCCAGAGGCCACGTCTGTCCATGAACCCGCTGCGCCCATGCCTCTTACCGAGGCGGCGTCCATAGCGGGATTTCCTGCTCTGCCTGCACCGCCAAGGCTTCCTGCTCTGCCTGCTCCGCCAAGGCTTCCTGCTCTGCCTGCTCCGCCAAGGCTTCACGCTCTGCCTGCACCGCCAAGGCCTCCTGCTCTGCCTGCACCGCCAAGGCTTCCTGCTCTGCCTGCTCCGCCAAGGCTTCACGCTCTGCCTGCACCGCCAAGGCTTCCTGCTCTGCCTGCTCCGCCAAGGCTTCACGCTCTGCCTGCACCGCCAAGGCCTCCTGCTCTGCCTGCACCGCCAAGGCCTCCTGCTCTGCCTGCACCGCCAAGGCTTCCTGCTCTGCCTGCACCGCCAAGGCTTCCTGCTCTGCCTGCTCCGCCAAGGCTTCACGCTCTGCCTGCACCGCCAAGGCCTCCTGCTCTGCCTGCTCCGCCAAGGCCTCCTGCTCTGCCTGCTCCGCCAAGGCTTCACGCTCTGCCTGCTCCGCCAAGGCCTCCTGCTCTGCCGGCTCCGCCATGGCTTCCTGCTCTGCCTGCGCCGCCTAGGCTTCCTGCTCTGCCGGTCCCGCCATGGCTTCCACTACTCCACAGTCTGCCACTGTTTCATGGCCCAGATCCTCCAAGTTTCCACTGTCTGCCACAACTCCATGCCCCAGGCCCTCCATTGTTCCAGAGTCTGCCACTGCTGCACGGCCCAGGTCCTCCACTGTCTCACTGTCTGCCACTGCTCCATGGCCCAGGTCCTCCCATGCTTCACTGTCAGCCATTACTCCATGCCCCAGGCCCTCCATTGTTCCACAGTCTGCCACTGCTCCACGGCCCAGGTCCTCCAGTGTTACACCATCTGCCATTGCTCCACGGCCCACGACCTCCATTGATTCACCGTCTGCTACCACTTCACGTCCCAGGTCCTCCAAGTTTCCACTGTCTGCCACAGCTCCATGGTCCAGGTCCTCCAGTGCTTCACTGTCTGCCACTGTTCCACGGCCCAGGTCCTCCACTGCCTCACTGTCTGCTATTACCCCACGCCCCAGGACCTCCATTGCTCCACTGTCTGCCTCGGCTCCAAGGTCTAGGCCCTAACTCTGATCCTGTTCCCCTGCATGGACCCGGCCCACCGTCCCACCCCCACAAACTGTCTTTGCTCCACCACCCTCCTGGACACTTTTGGGTTTTGTTTTGGGTGGTGTTTTAGGGCGTCTGGAGCCGCCCTTAGAGGGGGGGAAATGTAATGGGTGGTTTGGGTTTTGTTTTGGGGTTTTGTATCATGTTCATGTTTTCATGTCTTTTATGTAATCTTTTCATGCTGTTGTGTCTTGCTTCCCTTCCCTCATGTATTCCTGCCATTGGTCCCTTTGTTCCATGTGTCTTGTTCTGATTGGTTGCTATGGTCTTGTTCCTTGTTTCTCATTGGTTGTTTGTGTCATGTGACCTGTATTGTCTAGTATAAATAGCCCTTGTGTTTGAATGGTTCCCTGTGGCGTATTGAAGTGTAATTCTGCTGTTTGGTGAGTGTTGATCAAGTCTGTTTCAAGTCAAGTTAATGTCAAGTCTGTATCAAGTCAAGTCTGTTTCATGCCAAGTCAAGTCAAGTCTAGTCTCGTCATTGTTTGGATTACGTTTGTTGTTTGGATTTCACGTTTGGATTGATTGTTTGGATTATGGATTATCGTCACTGTAAATAAACTGCACTTGGGTTCATCACATCTCGCCGTCTCAGTGGACTAATTGTTACACACCAAGACAAATTCATTGTGTGTGAGAACACACTTGGCAATAAAGCTCTTTCTGATTCTGATTCTAAAGTACTATGTGCATGTTTTTTTATGTTGCTTTAGCAGATTTTAAAAAATTATAAATATATATTATTATTTTTTACACACTAATACTAAATTTGTTTCATGAATTTTTATAATTTAAGATAATCTTAAAATTAACTCATTTTGTCTCATTTTTAATGTTTATATATTTCGTTATGTTTACTTGTTGCACATTTGAATTGTCAGTAACTGAAGACAAATATAGAGTCATTGAAAATCCTCCTGTGCAGATTTGTCAATGTGTATCTGATGTTTGTAAAGTTTGGCTTAATTTTGAGATTTATTCATGTATTTATTCTTTGGTTTCAGGTTAACTTTGTTGTTGTTATTGTACAATATAAAGTGTTTCTCCTCATAACTTAAGAAAACATCACAAAGACTGTACAGGAGCAGCAACATTCATTTTTATAAACAAAACAGGCAGATTGCAGAAATGTATGTATCATAGCATATAAGACAATCAAACATAAAGAAAAAATAAGAAAATAAAAATTTGTCAAATCAAAAGCATTCATTTAAGCATTTAATCTCCCGCCTCTCTCTCTCATACACAGACACAGACACAGACACAGACACAGACACACACACACACACACACACACACACACACACACACACACACACACACACACACACACACACACACACACACACACACACACACAGACACACATAGGCACAATGGATTTTTTTTACTGTACAAACTGTATTTTCTATCACCTAACCCTAAACCTACCACACAAGAGAAGGATTTTGAAAATTGAAATCTTAATGTAGAATATACTTGAATATACTTGAACCACACACACATTGTGTTTCTATTTCTGGGCCTGGAAACTCTATCTGAGGCAACAAAATTAGGATCTCTCACTAGGCAGATTTTCAGAGGAAATAACATTAGGATTTTATATTGAATAAAGTAAATAGATTTAAATATTGTAACACGTAAATGTACACATTCTCAATAGGAGGAGTGAACAATATGGCCTAAACTATAGTAAACATACATACCTGTTAATGATGTTTTGCTTTATTATAATCCAATGTCTTCAATGTGTTATCAATCAGAGGTGTTGTCCTACAGCAAGTTAATCTGAACTCATTAATAAGCAGACTGGTCTGAGTTGAGGAACTAACACTGTACATGTACATGTGCCTCTGTGTCACTCTGAGTGTTTTAAACAGATGGTAGATGACGAACAGTAATAAGACACTCAGTCTCTCTCCATGTCCATCTGACAGACAAGCACATATGCGGTCTCTTCTAGTCAATCACAGATTTACAGATTCAGCTCCGTCAGTTTGCATCCAAGGTGTAACAAAGAGGCCGTAACAACAACACAAAAAGGAAAACAATAAAACAAATGTCCATTTCTTTTTCAGATCGGAACTTTTGGGTACCCCACATAGAGACAAGACATGGTTTCACTGAGTCTAATGATAGGTGTCACTATACTTGATCCGTACCAGAAACAAGATTTGTACTGCACATGCGTGAAAAATCAAGTTTTGTTCTGTGCATGTTTGAAATTGCTACCACTTCAATGTTTTTACGAAAACTATTATTTCGCACAAAAGAGAGGAGACAGTATCGTGTCTTTTGATACTTTAGCTGATGTGCTATTTTGAGCTAACCCTGACATTTAGCCAACAATAGCATACATATCAGTTTGGGGCAAGTCGTCACATGTGCTAAAAGAAAAAAAAAATCATACAAGAGTTATCATCAGATGATGAAGAGTGCTTCTGTCTTGTCTGTATGGAGCCATTTTCAAACAGTCGTCCAAAAGAGACCTGGGTAAAATGTGTAAAATGCAACAAACAGGCCCATGATGCTTATACCTCAGGCCAGGCAATTTATGTGTGCCAGAATTGTAACTCTGAAGATAAGTCTGATTAATCAGATACAGGGCATCTGTTTTGTTCAGAGGTTAAACATATTAAGTTAAGCAAGTTATTTGCAGCATTCCATTCAGTTATCATGGATTTATGTGCAAGCCGGAGAACATTTGATTTTAAAGTTCAAAGTAAAGTTGTCTTGCCACTTAATGTTTTGATTGAAATGTGTATTGGATTGAAATAATTGTCCCCCACATATATATACAAACATTAGTGCAGTCAAGCAATTAAAATTTTTGATCTAATTAATTACATGGTGTAGCGATTAATTAATCTAATGTAATCTAAAAGCATTTTTGGTAACACTTTCTATGAAGCCCCTATTTATAACACATTATAAGGGTATTTCTAAGGCATTATAATAAATGCATAATGCATTATAAGAAACCTTATAATATGTTATACCATCTCATGAATAATCATAACAACAATTGTAATACATTATAATACTTGAGTATTTGAGGTTATAACTTTTAAGATTATGATAATTTATAACACACAATGAACGGCATATTAAATCTTTTAAATTTATAATGGACTATATCATATTACATTTATTTTTTACATTATACGTTTTATTTTGATGGTCCCCTAAGTCTACTGACTATAAGCTTAAACTTTCTAACTACATGTCAACTAACACTCCTTATAGTAGACTTAGGCTATGGTTGGGCTAGATAGAATGTTCATGTACTTGCAGAGTTACCTAATATAACATAATAGTTTGTCTTTTGGGGAAACATCGAAATTTAGTGTTAGCATATATTCAGCATAATAATAATTACTGCTAGTTGACTTATCAAAAATAAGAGTTACTTATCAAAAGCTGTCTGAAGGGTACCATCAAAATCATCAAACTGTTCATATTACACATTTCTAAACTGATACCTGATCTTAGGGTTCTTTGGGAAATATTATTATAATTAATTATAAGTGGTCTTTGTATGCTTTAAGTAAAGTGACGTGAGAAACATGGCAAGATATGAGACTTATAATACATTATAACTATGAGGAGGTAATCATTGTCACAGAGAGGGTCAGAGACATGCGGATCCATTTGCAGCATTTATTGAGAATGGTCAAATGGCAAGAGTAAACACCAGAAAACAGGAACAACGTAGGTAATCCGGGAAACAGTTCAATACTCAAGCAATGGTCGCAATGGCAGGCAGCAGGAATCAATAACGGGGTACACAATCCAGAGTCATACACAGAGAATCCAACACAGAGATAAATGCTTAGAATTACGACCATAGGAACAATAAGACTTCGCCAGGAAGTGTGTGTGTCTGTGGCTTAAATGCATGTGGGTAAATGATAAACAGGTGTATGCAGCAATCAGTTCAGTGGGAAACGAGGAGCAGCTGTGTGCAGTGATTGGTGCAGTGGCTTATGGGGATTGAAGTCCAGAATGTGTGTGCAAGAGTTCATGATGAGAAGACAGACCAGATACATGACAGAGCCCCTCCCCAAGGAGCGGCTTCCAGACGCTCTAACCAGATAATACAACCTGGAGGGTGGTGGAGCGGAGGCGGAACAGGGGGAGGGATGGAGGGCCAGGTCCATGTAGGGGTACTGGAACCACGAACTGAGGCGGAGCCGACGGAGGGAGAAGCCATGGTGGGGGAAGGGTTGGCTCCTGCATGGGGCCGACCGACGGAGGTGGAGCCGGTGGAGCCCGAGGCGGAACCGGAAAGTCGATGGTCCTAGGTGACACCGAGGATCCGGAGGGCCAAGGCGGAGCCCAAGGCTCTGGCGACCCCGGCGGAGATGGAGGTCCGGAGGTACGCAGCGGAGCCGGAGTGACAGAGGATCGAGGCTGTGCCCACGGGAGGGAGGAGGTCCACAGAGCCGGCAGGACGGAGT
Organism: Garra rufa; assembly: GCF_049309525.1. Lineage (NCBI taxonomy): Eukaryota > Metazoa > Chordata > Actinopteri > Cypriniformes > Cyprinidae > Garra > Garra rufa. Next base: position 20,895,530 of record NC_133368.1, read on the forward strand.
GACGAGGCGCAGCCGGAGGAGTAGAGTCCAGAGGCGCAGGTGGGGCGACGACTGACCGGGGCGGAGCCGGAGAGACGATGGAGCCCGGAGGAGCTGGTGGGCCGACGGCCGACAACGGAGACGAGGGAGCACAGAGCCGGGGTGGAGCCGCAAGTCCTCTGCACCGAAGGTGGGATGTGGGTGAGCAGAGGGACTGTCAGGAGGCAGAGGTGGCGGGACTGGAGCAGCAGGGAGGGTGGGTGGGAACAGTCCATGCATGAGCTCCGTGACCAGAACCGGGGAGACAGGAATCTCAGGACGACTGGATGGAACCAGCGGAGTCTCTGGAAGGCTGGGCGGAACCAGCGGAGTCTCTGGAAGGCTGGGCGGAACCAGCGGAGTCTCTGGAAGGCTGGGCGGAACCAGCGGAGTCTCTGGAAGGCTGGGCGGAACCAGCGGAGTCTCTGGAAGGCTGGGCGGAACCAGCGGAGTCTCTGGAAGGCTGGGCGGAACCAGCGGAGTCTCTGGAAGGCTGGGCGGAACCAGCGGAGTCTCTGGAAGGCTGGGCTGAACCAGCGGAGTCTCTGGAAGGCTGGGCTGAACCAGCGGAGTCTCTGGAAGGCTGTCTTGAGGAGCGGGCTCTGGACGACGCTCTTGTGAAGCGGGCTCTGGATGACGCTCTTGTGAAGCGGGCTCTGGACGACGCTCTTGTGAAGCGGGCTCTGGACGACGCTCTTGAGGAGCGGGCTCTGGAGAACTGGACGACCCCAGCGGAGATTCAGGAGGGCTGGGCGTCTCCAGCGGAGACTCTGGAAGAGCAGGCTCTGAGCGAGCGGTCACTGGAGGGCGCTCTGGCGGCGCAGTCACTGGAGGGCGCTCTGGCGGCGCAGTCACTGGAGGGCGCTCTGGCGGCGCAGTCACTGGAGGGCGCTCTGGCGGCGCAGTCACTGGAGGGCGCTCTGGCGGCGCAGTCACTGGAGGGCGCTCTGGCGGCGCAGTCACTGGAGGGCGCTCTGGCGGTGGAGACTCTGATTTGACGGTAGCCATCTTGTGCCATGGCTGTGGAAGGGGGCCCATCTTGAGAGCAGACTCTGGAAGGGCAGCCATTTTGCGAACAGAGTCTAGAAGGGAGGTCATCTTGTCAAGAGACTCTAGAAGGGAGGCCATCTTGCTTACAGACTCATGCGGGTCCATATTGTGATGCTGGAGAATAAAGCTGCTGGATCCTTGTAGGGGCGAGGTCTTCTGTCACAAGGAGAGTCAGACTGAGACGTGCGGATCCATTTGCAGCATTTATTAGAATCGTCAACAGGCCAGAATAATCACCGGAAAACAGGAACAACGTAGGAAATCCAGTAAACAGTTCGATACTCAGGCAATGGTCGCAATGGCAGGTAGCAGGAATCGTCAACGGGGTACACAGTCCAGAGTCATACACAGAGAATCCAACACAGAGATAAACGCTTAGAATTACGACCATTGGAACAATAAGACTTCGCCAGGAAGTGTGTGTGTCTGTGGCTTAAATGCATGTGGGTAAATGATAAACAGGTGTATGCAGCAATCAGTTCAGTGGGAAACGAGGAGCAGCTGTGTGCAGTGATTGGTGCAGTGGCTTATGGGGATTGAAGTCCAGAATGTGTGTGCAAGAGTTCATGATGAGAAGACAGACCAGATACATGACAATCATTCTCTTAAAAGCTATAACCACAAAAAAGTACAAACTATAATACATTAAAACTGTTCTTATGAATACTCATGAGATGATATAACATATTATAATATTTTTTATAATGCATTATGCATTCATTATAATGCCTTAAGAATACCCTTATAATGTATTATAAATACGGGCTTCATAGAAAGTGTTACCGCATTTTTTTTTTTACCATTTATTATTGAATACAAGCCTATAACCAGGGGTGCACATACGTTTTATAGCCTGGTTCTCATAAGAGTACCTGGAGATTTGGTCTTCACTCTACACATAGTGTGACCCATTAAATATAAATATATAAAATTAATAATACTGATAGTAATATAATTTTTTTATGAAATAGTAAACAAAATAATAAAGTGTGGTAGTTATGTTTTAAAATAAAAAGGAGAATTTTAAACTTAAAAATAAAATTATAGTATTTACTTTTTTATGTGAATGTTCATCATTTTCAAACTTAAATTGGCAAGCTTTTTATTTTGTTGCCAGCCCGTACGTAATACGAAGGTGCGTGGATGCAGGCGCCCTTCAGTATACGCGTTCCCGATTAAAGAATGTTCAGTGAAGAGCGTCAGTAAATAAAATGTCACGTTTTTGCACTATGCTTTAAAAAAGGCTGCGAATATCCTATAATTATGCTTTCAATTCAAATAGAAATACTAGGAAGTATTACAGTTTGTCGATCTAAAATGGTATTTGTACACTGTAAAAAATTTACTGTAAAATTTACAGCAACTGCAACTTTACTGGCAACTACAGTTTTACTGTTAAAACAGTAAAACTGGTTGCCAGTAAGCAACCAAAGTTGCCAGTAACTTGCTGTAAATTTTACAGTAAATTTTTTAAAGTAGTACAATATTTTTACTACTTTAATTTTTGTATTCTTTATTTGCAGTATTTATTTTCCAGATTGCTGAATAATAATGACTAACAATTTAAACAATTTATTAACTGCATAAGCTTTAAACAATATTTAACTGTATATAGAAACTCAGTGCACCTATTATTTAATAAAAACAAAAAACAAAATTATTTGACACATCTTAATCTTGAAAAACAGGTCCAATTTTATTTAACAACTCTCTTATTTAATAACTCTCAAATTTGCATGAAAGAAATGTCATAGAACAGTGTATTCAGTATTTATTATTTACTTGAAACATATATTACCCTGCAAAATTTTAAGTTAAACCAATATTTAGCCAAAGTTTAACCAACATTAAGTTAACCAAAATGGTCATAATTAAATGGTTCTAAATACCACAGAGACAGTGATGAATTTTCACAACTTCATGAACAGTCCAACATGGCCAAACAACAAGTCCCCAAGTGAGTCCAACAAAACTTCTGATCAAAAAAGGAGAACAGTTCAGCTCCAGATGCTGTTCCATCCCAGGATGCAAAGAGTGGCTAAAAATATAGAAAAGAACAAAAAGGGCAATACATTAGATATTTTACAAAACAATGATTCAGTCAGACAAAGACAGAGGGATGACAGATACAGTCAAAGGCAGAGAGAGTGATGATTGTTACAGTTAGATCAGTATGATATTAAACAGTAAAACACTAAAATTGTGAAAAATTATTACAAGTTTTATATTTTACTATACTTTCAAATAGAATTTCTTTCTTTCTCATTTATTATCAATATGCTGTTTTATTGTCAATGTTGTCAGTGTATGTTTTGGAGTCTGTGATACTTTTTCAGGATTCTTTGATAAATAAGTTTAAAAGAACAGCAGTTATTTAAAATAAAAAACTATCTAAAAATATAAAAGAATCATGAAAAAAGTATCACAGGTTAATAAAAAATATTAAACAGCACAATTGCTCCTAACATTGATAATACATCAGCATATACAATAATTTCTAAAGGATCATGTGACACTGGAGTAATTAGAAGACTAGAGTATTGATGCTGAAAATTCTGAAAAAAATGACATTTTAAAGTATATTAAAATGGATAAAACATTTTAAATTTTAATATTTCACAACATTATATTTTTTTCTGTATTTTTGATCAATTAAATGCAGCCTTGATGAGCAGAAGATACTTATTTCAAAACATAAAACCTACTGATCACAAACTTTTGAACGCTAGTGTAGATAAAGGATAATGGAACATAATAAAAGGAAAAAGATCTTGGTGTATTTGTACTTACATGTCAGTAATTCCACTGAAAATCCTTCGCATTGCAAAGAAAACTGGTAACTTGGGTTCACTTTAACTGGTTTCTTCTGTGCCCTGTCGGTTTAGATGGGTCTTTGCCTTTCAACTTCTTTGTTTCTCTCTCAGGATAAATATCTACAAAACAGTCAGGAAGCAGACGATATGTAATTCACATTAGTTTTAGCTTTTGTACATCTGAATTATTCTCCTTAAAAAAAAGTCTTTCTTCTTGAGTTGAGAAACATATTCTATCATATCTACATGTAAAATGCAGGTACTCAGATTGTTAGAATGCAACTATTACCTTTGAATGAACTCCAAAGCTCCGTCTGTCTCCTCCTTGTAACGTTAATGTTAGTCCAGAATATGTAATATGCTGCGAACAGGACAGACAGATAGACTGGATTAACTCATTCTTTAAATAAAAGTTTGCAAAAAAGCATTAATGTTACATTCAAACAATAAGCGAATAAGCAAGTTATCAAAGGTCCTAGTTAGTACATCTCACTGCTTACGTTAACCGCTTTAACAGCACCGTTCAGAGTTTACGTGACACACACATCCTCCGTGAGCGGCTGACCGCGAATCGCGAGCCCTAAATACGCATTTTATTTTGGTGCCCGTGTTAATAGATGGCTACCTGTGCAACTCTGTTTTACATCATAAAATAATCACGAGAAAGTGTGCTAATCAGCACGACGCCACTGTGAATCACATATTTTGCCAATGAAGCTTGTAATTCTTAATGTAGGAACCCAGAGATGTTACGCCTATAGCCGATATAAGGCCGGGGAATGTGTAAAATCCTCACGTGAACACGGTGCCGAATCCCCGCACAAGCCTCTCTCGTGCTCCGCGGACGGAGGATTCGTTAATCTGCGGTTACCGCGAATGTTTATGACACCTTAATATACTAATACAGTTACGAAATATGAAAAATAAAACAGAAATAAGACACTTACCACAGTTGTGAATCGTTCTTCTTGCTGCTTCCAAATGTCGACCGTTGAAGATAATCCTGCCTCTTTAGATTTGAAATTTACCAGAATGCATTGCGGTTTACAGCAATATGCTTTATTGGCTGTATTATAAGAAATACAACCCGCTGCTGTAAAATATTGCTGTAATTTTTACAGCAATTCGTTACAGTGTACATTAACAGCTGCAACCATACCGCAAATGTGCGCTTTTATTTACACAGCGCATTTTCTTATTTTGGTCGTGCATGCGGACCAATTATGTGCATACATAACTTACTTCTTGATGGTAGTATGTAGGTTGTGTCGGAAGAAGCGATTCGAAATGCATTCATGAGCACCTTATCTTCCACAACATTACCATGCTGTGAGTTCAGTTGGTATTTTAAACTAAAACTGCTTGGATGATAGACAAATTCCTTGTCACAAACAATGCAAATGACTTTGGTTTTATGAATGGGTTCACTAGTAGCAGATGGAAGTTTTACTTACTCAAACATGTTCTGATGGCAGAAAGGAAAATAATTGGTTTACAGATTCAACCAATGAAATTGAAGCAGAGGCGGGGTCAAGAAATTTGGTCGTGTGGAGGGAATCCTTCAGACAAATGCTTTATTAACGCTTCCTGTCATTTATTGCAAGGTAAGTGAATTTACCATGTATTTATAAAAAAAAATCAACATATGTGTCGTTTACTAAGATAACTATAGCAAACAATACAATAATATCGTATGCACTTGACTGCTTCATCAGTCAATCACACCAAAGCTGCTTATGTGGTAAATGTAGTAAAACATGCTTTTCTAATGCTACCGTGCTGTCTGTGAAACCGATATGAGTGAACACAAAACTCAAATCTCTTTTATGTTTCATCAGTTTGCGTTAGCATTAGCGCCACTCTCAGGAGTTTCCCAGCTAACAATTTTTGGTTCCCAGAACGTTCTGGGAACGTTAGTTTCTGGTTCCCAGAACGTTCCCAAGAACGTTCCCTATTGGTTAGCCAGGAAAGTTTTCTTAACGTAAATAGAACGTTCCCTTTAGGTTCCGAGAACGTTCCGGGAACCTACTGGAAACGTTCCGGGAACGTTCCCGGAACATTCCCTTTAGGTTAGGGGAACGTTCTGGGAACCTTCTAGGAACATTCCGGGAACGTTCCCAGAATGTTCCCATTAGGTTAGGGGAACGTTCCAGGAACCTAAAGGGAACGTTCCCACAAAGTTCTGGGAATGTTCCCAGAAGGTTCCCAGAACGTTCCCCTAACCTAATGGGAACGTTCCCAGTAGGTTCCCGGAACGTTCCCCTAACCTATAGGGAACGCTCTATTTACGCTAAGAAAACTTTCCTGGCTAACCAACAGGGAACGTACTTGGGAACGTTCCCAGAAGGTTCCCTGAAGGTTCCCAGAACTTTCTCCTAACCTCTACATCCTGATGCCAGTACATAAATAATCAGCCAACAAACCACTTTTCCTACGTTGTTTATTAATCTTATAAACCATGAATGTTATATTAAGTAAATATAATTTGCATTTAACAAGAAACAATCTCAGAAACAGGACACAAACATATTTATATTATATTATATTGTATTATATTATATTATATTATATTATATTATAACTTAAAACAAAATTGATTTCAATAAATATGTATGTAATATGTATGTAATGTATGTATGTATGTATGTAAATATGTAAACTGTGGAAACTTTTCCTCCATAAGAAAACTTCACCATCATCTGCAAATCAAAAACAAAGGGAAAATAGTTAGATAGAAGCCTAAACAATTGACTACAATGCAGTTAAGGATTGTGAGCCAATGGCAGGCGAGTTGACAAAATTTAACAGCCACGAATCATTTTTATTAGCGAGGAAACTTTTTTTTTTAACCCAGAGAGAACATTTTAATGCATATGAAACGTCTTTACACAGGCTTTTGTATCGCTGTTTCTGTGTTACAAACATCCAAGCATTCACAAAAGTACTGGAATAAACGTTTATAGTTCGGAAATAATCACTGTTGTCTACAGTAGCGAACAAAATAGAATAAATCACCTTTTTGACGACACTTCAAATAAAGATTGTATCAATTACAACATAACGCCAGCAGGTGGCGACAAGTGACTGATAGATTCGTTCAAAAAACGTTGATTTATTCAGGAATGAAACAAGTGACTTCTTTATGAGCGAGTCCTTGAATCATCTTTTCTTACTTTTTAACTTCATTTTTTTAAACAATTCGTTTAATATTTAATATATTTTATAAATAGACTGCAGCAATTTTAGTAGAAACTCTAGTAAATTATATGTTATTTTGTTTAGTTTTTTTCAGAATCATGGTAGGAGAATAGTGATACCTATTTTAAAAATAAAATTGTTATTCTCCATTTATCATTTATATTATATCATTTATGGTTTCATCTTGTCAGTGAGGTTTAGCAATCAAGAACATATACATTTATTTTGTGCTAAGTATTCTTTAAATTTAAATTTTATTTAATTGAAATAATTGTGTGGAAGTAGTGCTAAAGTCCAACTAAAGATATAGCTACTGTATATTTGATTGTGTTGAAGTCGAACTATTGCAAGTATACTTCAGGTACACTTTAAATATCTTGCATTTAAAGACATACAAAAAATATTTTACAGAGATCATACAGTCTTTATTAATAGTGGTATTAAAACACATTAAGAAATGTGCATTGTGCAATAACAAAATATATAAAATTATAATTTATCTTGATTTTGAGTAAGTAAGTGAAATGTCAATAAATATGTTAATGGATTTGAATTTGAGTTTTTTTTTTTTTTTTTAATGGGGCTAAGGCCCTTATCTCTCCCAACTCTAGCAACGCCCCTGTATGGGCCTATAATTCAAATGATTAACAGTCTATAACATTTCAAACCATGCAGTCATCAATGAAAATTTATAGCAACTTAACGATTTTTAAAACTGCTGTTACAAAACCTTACAGTTGTCTCGTCTCTGAGAATTTTGCACCTTTAACGTAGCGTCAGAGTTCGAAAGGGCAGTCAGTTTACTTTATTTATTTATTTATTCATGATTGATTGATTGATTGATTGATTGATTGATGAATTGGAGTTTGCGGCATAATAGTTTTGCCGACATAATTCTTGCTAAATTTGCACATTGCTTGACACCAGCACGCACACAGACAAACGAAGCGAAACGCATACTGAGAAACACAGTTTGGTTCGCTGTTGCGTATGTATGTGAGTGCGTGTGTTTGTGTGCGCGTGTGTGAGAGAGAGAGAGAGAGAGAGAGAGAGAGAGAGAGAGAGAGAGAGAGAGAGAGAGAGAGAGAGTTGGTGAGCCAATTAACAATCTGTACGCAGCTCTATCTAAAATGAAGCAAGATTGTACCCATTTGGGAAACACACTGGCCACTGCCACCGTTTCATATACGCGCCAACGCTGAATTTTACTCGCATTTGGTGATTGGCGAGTGTTAATTTTTGGTTCTGTGTGCAGCTGATGTCTTGTAGACTGATGTTATGACATTCACTGCAAAATTGTTTTTACACTCATCCAGTAACTATACTTTCTAATGTGGGTCATGTCAAAAATAACACGAGGAAGATTTTGATTTTGTATGAGGCCCACTGAACTGTTGAAAATCAAAACAAAATTGACAGTATTACTTACCTTTTCAAATGACGGTGTGGTGCAAATTTTAGCGCCATTGAAATTAGGTCTTCAACCTCACTGGCCTTCATGCTTTTATAAATTTTTTGCATTGCTCCTAGAAGTAGGAATAATAATATAGAAGGTAGTTTATGTAAAAACTGTACAAAAAAAAAAAAGGCTTTTAAACATAACAAATTATTGATAACTTGCCTATAATTATTTCACAAATCCTTGTGCCTTGAAAGGGTAGTTTGGTTTTTTTTCCTTTAAGGCTGTAGGCTCCAAGAACATTGTTCGTTGCAACCTTGCGCAACATGGGTTTATTCCCCCAAGGGACCGAAGGTAGTTATTCTGTTTAAAAGAAAGAAAGAAAGAAAGAAAGAAAGAAAGAAAGAAAGAAAGAAAGAAACAAACAAACAAACTGTTATTTATAATAAAAGAACATGACATCATGACAGCTGCTGAAAATTTTTTGATGTTGTTTGAATGGAAACAGCATGGTCAATGTTTTGTTCACATTCATATGTGAAAAGGTATTTTCTTCTGAAACCACTCTAATACCATTATAGTTTTTAAATGAATAAAGATAATGTAAGAATATGTATGTATGTACGGTATGTTTGTTTATTTATTTATTCTAACCTCAATTCTAGTAAAAAAAAAAAAAAATATTTATATATAATGTTTTTTTTTAACTAGAATTGAGGTTAGAATAACATATATATATATATATATATATATATATATATATATATATATATATATATATATATATATATAATATAGGTTTCACAGACAGGGCTTTTATTAAGCCAGGATTAAGCCATACTTCAATTAAGCGTTTTTAAAAAACGTGCTAAAAGAAAGAAAAAAAAAAATACTGGTGTGCATCTTGAGACAAATCAATGACAATTAGATATTTTAATATATGTCAGTGCAAGTTTCTTTGTTTTAAAAGAGCCCAGACATGCAGTTCAGTTTGGTACTAGGCTTAAGCCTTGTCTGTGAAACCAAGGGCTAAGGTTTCAGATTTAATTAAACTTATTTCAAGTGAGTCCACTAACACATGTATACAATAAGTACACACTGCATTCAAAAACAAATATAGCTGAAACAAGCTCTTCGTGATAACCAAAAACTTCAAAGAGTGGGTGAGTTGGAGAATTTGACAAGGCAAAATAACCGAATTAACACAAGAGATCCATTTCAAAAGTTTACTTGAATCTAAAATCTAAATTTTAATGAATGTTGCCACCGGGATGATCAAAAGCTGCAAAAATTCGTTGGATTAAGCTAGCACAAGAACTAGGGGATGTAAACATGTAACGGTAGGATTGGTGGACATTTGGTTCTAATTTTAAATATGTTATTTCATTAATTTGTTCATTTACTCAGTCAATAATAATAAAGCCATAGTTGAAAAGCTTCAGTTATGCAGAAGCTGCTGGAAAACCAAAGAATGTGCAGGAGACAGAGGATTATTCTGAAGATCAGTGGGTAGAACAGGACAGTACAGGATGAGCAAACAAATCATTTTAAAAAAAGTACCTTTTGATCAAGGTAATGACAGTATTGAGAATCAGGGGTATGTAATTTTTTTTTATCCACTTAATGCCTAAATTCAGATATTGTCTTAATTGTGGACTATGTAAACATCTGTTATGTGAAAAAGCTTTAGGGAAACAACTTAATTTATGATCCTTCTTGTATTTATTATTTTTTCATTATTAATATTTTGCAGATTCTGTTAGGTGTAGGTAGGCCTATGTTAAGGTTTCTTAGAAAACAAACAAACAAAAAGAGTGCAATATGCGGAATAGCTATTAGAGTTGAACATAACTGAAGAAAACTGGCCTGGAAATCACAATTTTAAAATTCTCTATTAATATTTTAATACGTTTTCCAAGCCATCCCCAAAAAAATCAGGTTAATGTTTTATGAATAGCCTTGGTTTGGAGTTGTTGTTAGAAAAAAAGTTTCCTATAGTAGTAAAAGTATCCTACTATATTTTTGCGGTTTGCGTGCCTTCTGCTGTGTGCCGAGGGAGCGCACCAGAGTAGGAGCGCATTTTAATTTAGTGTTATGTCCTGCCCTTCCTGCGCACATAAGGCCATGAAAAAAGCATAGGCTAAAATGTCACTCAACCCTGATATTAACTGGTTTAAGAAATTTCTGAAAACCTGCTTCTTTTCATTTTTAAGGTGTTAGTTTCGTTGTAATGTACATTTACTGCAGTTGTAAATCATGATGTATACATATTTTTATTTGTTTTAGACACCACACATACGCCTTGTATGTAAGCTAGTGTAGGGGAGCGCGGGGCACAACCTTTTGAATTTCTCAGTTTGTTTAAATTCACGTGTAGTTCAGAGTATACTTTTTTATATCTATATATAGAATTTTACACTTGTCTAGTACAAATATGTCGCTTTGTTTCATAATTAAAGTGTATACTTTTTCCGTTATTTACCTCAAAAGAAAGGAAGTGAAATGTTACAACATGCCCCGTCCCGTAGGTACATTGTAACGTGGGGGGCACGTTGTAACATTAACATATGAAAGCTTAAAATGATATCTGGTCGAATTAAACAAAAAAATACAACTATACAAAAATATACAACTTTAATAATAACTATAATATTTAAAAATTAAAATTATTAACTTTTCCACATAAAATAATGGCTTTTTTTTTTAAGAATAGAAAAAATTATCGAATTTTGGAGTTTGACAATGAACATATCGCAACCATGCTTGGGACGGCCTTGATCGCAACACACAGTATAGTATAGTTCAAAACAATGTGCATGAATGAAACACATTTAGAAAAAAACACTTTACTCCCTCCACACACAGCTCTCACAAAACACGAGACTACTTTTACCATCTGCGCTACTGGAATTTGAAAGAGATTAGTGTCTTCTGCTGGTTTGCAAAGCATTAATACATTATTTAAACTGATAAATAACAGATTGAAGATTAAAATAATAGCAGTTTTGTCTCGTTTAAATGAATACTAAAAACTGAGATTAAAAATTTACTTTAGCCAGAAATTTACTTTTACTATGGTAAAATAAATATTCAGCGATATCTTCAAAAGACTTTTGAATTTTGGCGCACTTTTTTCTCTGTATAGTGTTGCTATGTCAACTAGTAAATACCATAAATTTGGTTATGCTAGAATGTGTGGCAACAACTAACCCCGCGTTAGTTTGTGCCCCGCGCTCCCCTTGACACTGTGGAGCATCTGTGAGCACCGAACTCTGGGTTTTGCGCGTTTCGCCAACGCCTCTGGTGATCACGAATGTTAAAAAGCCCAGTATTTATTAGAATTTCCTGATTTGATGTATTACGTGACTCACAGTAGGCCTATGGTCCGCCCACAAGAAAGGCGAAATGGTCTTTACAGTCCTGTCAACGGCTCGATACATTTGCTTTGTGTGTTTGTTCAAGAGAGGTAAGAGTGTTTGTATACTTATTATGCTTGCATGTTTCTAAGACCTTGTTTCGTGTCTTTAGTGCGAAGTTTTAAGTTTTAAGCTGTTACATTCTAGATGTCTGCATTCCCGGTAACTCTGGTGTAATTTGAACGGGAGCGGGCGGTAACAATATCCCGTTCCCGACGTCTTTTCTGAACAGCAAATCTGCGCTACTCATTCCTATCGAGCACCATGCTACAGCCTGCGCTCAAAACTGTTATGCACTCGCTGCACTCATGGCCCAGTGCTTTCTGCTTCATGCATTTTATTGGCAAGGTCTCATAGGCGCGGAAAGTGGGGGTACTGATGGTGTTTTTTCTGTGGGCAACTGTTTATCAGTTTATCAGCGTTACTCCAGAGCGCAAAGCCACGTTTGGAGTGCCAAAATCTTTATTCTGATTTTTCGCAAACAGTGTGGTTGTTAACTCCAGACCCGAGCACGTCTTTTTTCCCTTTTGCCAAAACAACTTATACTACTGTTTTGGCAATTAAAATAGTTAAGTTTTGCATGTAATGGCGTTATAATTTCGTTTCTTTTTTATTAAGCTAATTTAGAAAAAAACAAAAACTTTGAGCATTTTTGTTTGTTAAACGTAAGCTTTTTGTTTCTTAAAGGAAGCGGCAGGCGGAAGACAGTGAGTTGGCCTACGTTTAAATTTGCCTTCTCAAATCACGATTTGGCTAAACTAAAATCTATATATTTTTAAATAATATATATAAATGTGCGCTATTAGGCACATATCCAATCGTTTGTGCAGAGAGTGGAAGCTAAAACGCCTTTTTAGGACATGGAGGCGCAAGCGCGATCAGTTACATTTTTTTCAGTGGAAACTATTTAACCATTATTTTTTTGTCAGACATGATAAATATATATGTAGAAAGCTTTAAATTAGTAGGCTACTTAACGAAATAAAACAAATCGAAAAAAAAAACGTTTATTATGTAGCTAATCCGTAAAGATGCAAGGTGCGTCCAATGAGGAGATGGATGAGAAAAATTGTTAACTTCATCACTGACTCAGTACACTAGTTTATAAATAAATCCTGGAGAACCCAAGAACCCTTTTCTTCTTTGGAAAATTATGAAGTTTACATTACATTACTGCTACAAGTTCACTGAACACCAAAATATCCACTTTTTCAATTTTAACCCTTTATTCCCTAATTTAGGATTAGTGCCAAATTTGACCCATTGGGCTTTAGGCGTAGCATATTAAAGAATCACAAAAACAAACAGTGTCAATGCAAACTATTTTAAATTTAGGAAAATAATCAGTCAACCACACAGCTACATTTAACAATGTTTTTTTTTTCTTCTTGCTTTATTTGTTGCATGTTAGAACTGGATTTCTAAAGGATAAACACTTTGGCCAATGGAAAAAAGAAAAATCAGGCCAAAATCACAACTGAAAAAAACTTTGCTTATCCAAAAATCTGTTTTGCTAGAGAGAGGAACTCACACTAAACATTGTGGTAGTCTTTGAAACAATTATTTTTTTAGTTGATGCAGAGAGGAACTGCACATTTTTCACAGTGCATTTCAGTTTTGAGGTCCTTGCACACAGCACATTGGAGCGGCCATACTCCCTGAAATGATATACTACTTTATTAGTCTCTGGCCTTGTACTACTGAGGTACCTTATTAAAATATATTATACAAATGAAATTATTTCAAGGCTTTATCCAAATACAGGACTGTCACCATTTTTCATCAAAGTCACTTAAAGAACCAATGGGTCATTTTTGACCCGACATTTTTTTAACCCATACACCCAGAGGGTCATTTTTGGCCCATTGTTTTTTGAACTAGCTCAGAGTCCCTAATTTATCCAAAAAGAATATAAAACATACTTCTAGGCATTCTGCAAGCTAATATTAAATAGATTAACAAAAAATACACCATTTTACCAACCGCTGGTTTGCTGAGAAGACGATTTTGTTTGGGTAGGTTTCCAGCTCAACAAAACAGCATGTGGTCAGCCATCTTGTTACTACCACTCTGGCACTTGTGAGTTCAATATTCATCCACTAGGTGTCTCTATGCAGGGGCCAGAAGTGGCACTCTGGGCTTTTGAAGTTAAATTTGAAAAATTTGTTTTTGTTTGTTCATTTTGGGTAGCAGCAATTAACAGCGGCCAAATTTGACCCCGTGGGTTCCCCAGGGTTATAAATAAATAATTAAAATATCTCCTTACTGTCATGGTAATTACTTTTGGTGCTTTGTGGCAAGATTTAGCCTACTACTTGAACGCAGAACCCTTCCAGCTGCGCTGAAGATGCGCTCAATGCTGCTGACAGGACCTTCAGAGCTGCTCTTGGTCATGTTCATGGTAGCCTGGTCTGGTGTTTCCACCAGCGCTGCATTTATTTTTTTATATCATCATTGAATGTCTAAAATATAATTTTTAGTCCGCGTTTGATCTATAACGGGTTGAAATGCAGGGCTATAATACGTCTTAAAAGTGGAACATGGAAATATAATGAATGTAACTGCGAAAAAAGTTTTATATACTCGGTATTGTTTCCTAATGGTTAAATGTGAGATTCTGGAAACGAGAACTAAATTTAGCGGAACGGTCGGGTCGGGAAGAAAATTATTCTAAGCGGGCAGCGGGTGAACAAAGCGTGAATATATAGCGGGAGCGGGTGGGTGCGTGTAATATTCACGTAAGCACTGAATATTTACGACACTAATTTACGACTACGGCAAGAGATTGCGTAGTGTTGGTGAACCTGTAATACTGCAGCACAGTGGATTAAAAAACTGGAAGTTGTTTGGTACTCCCTGTCCGTCTCCTCATTTAATATTGCACGCCCTGTGCAACAGTTAAAACTAAACGCAGAACAAGACAGTGCGGAATAAAACCTCGCGGGAGCGGGACTAGATAAGCCGTCCCGCGCAGACCTCTAGTCCATTCTATGAAAACTGCGTCATAAAGTGATGCCCGTCCAGAGTGAATCCAGCCATTTAATCTTCCAGGTTTGTGTATTGTATTATGTTTAGATTATATTAATTGCTTAGTGTAGTATTGCTGAATGCTAATAACTTCTTTAGACTCATTTGACTTCTTGTAACCGTCATGCTCAGTAATGCGCCATTATGGCGCTGTTTAATCCTCTAATTTGAATAGTTCTGCGGTTTATCTTAGAGCATTTACTGCAGTTGCAATTTATGATGCATATATCTTTATTTGTTTTAGACACCACACACGCGCCTTGTATGTGAGCGAGTGTAAACACTGTGGAGCATCTGGTGATCACGAATGTTGAAAAGGCTTAGTATTTATTAGAATTTCCTGATTCGATGTGACTGACAGTAGGCCTATAGTCCGCCTACAAGAAGGGCGAAATGGTCTTTACAGTCCTGTCAACGGCTCGATACATTTGCTTTGTGTGTTTGTTCAAGAGAAGAGTGTTTTGTATACTTCTTATGCTTCGTATGTTTATAAGATCTTGTTTCGTGTTTTTAGTGCGAAGTTTTAAGTTTTATGCTGTTACAGATCCATTCTATGAAAACTGCGTCATAAAGTGATGCCAGTCCAGAGTGAATCCAGCCATTTAGCGCGCACATTTGATCTTCCAGGTTTGTGTATTGTATTATGTTTAGATTATATTAATTGCTTAGTGTAGTATTGCTGAATGCGAATAACTTCTTTAGACTCATTTGACTTCTTGTAACCGTCATATTGGCTTATGCTCAGTAATGCGCCATTATGGCGCACTGTTTAATCCTTGAATTTGAATATTTCTGCGGTTGATCTTATAGAGCATTTACTGCAGTTGTAATTTATGATGTAAATATATATTTATTTGTTTTAGACACCACACACGTGCCTTATGTATGTGAGAGAGTGACAATAAATGCTGTGGGGCATCAGTGGCCGGAGCACGTTTTTACCCAGGTAAGTTTGCGTTTAGTTTGAGTAAACTCTGTGGTTTCGGGCTCAAGAAGTTGAGTTTGTTTTGTTTCCTCACAATGGTAACTTATTCTACACGGCTACCCTACCGGAGCACACTTTATTTAGGTTTAGGGATCGCAAACCCAAACAGGACCAATCAGCTGTGAGCAAAGTGACATTTGATGCAATGAAAATTAAAGCAATTTACACTCAAAAATTTTTAGAGACATAAATACCCGACGTTTGCGGCTGCCTAATATATTTATGTCATATCAGCTATAATTCATATAATAGATTCATTTAATTATTATATAAAGTGACACTTGATGCTTTGCATTTAAATTATATATACAGTGCTCTATGCTTACTTTTATTTTTCTATGCTTACTTTTATTTTTAGGAGCACAGTCAAAATTTTAGGAGCAACTTCTAATCAATAATCTAATAAAAAATTTGCCTTCTCATTACCAGGTGATATTTGACTCTTTAAAGTGATTAAAGGAATTTTGTTTGTGTTTTTATCTCTGTTTCTAACTTTTTTCTAAAATTATGTGATCTTTTTGTCCAATTTTAAGCTTTTTAAAGTTTCTAATTAAAACAACAGTACAAGAATAAGTAGAATAAGAATAATTTTCCAATTAAATGGAAGTATTAACAATTAATTTAGCTTTAGGTGTTTACTGAGTGCAATCAAATTCATAAATTCATGCTGAGATTAACTTTTAGTTATAAAATTGAATATAGAAATATTAAATTATTTAAATGACTGAAAACATACTGAAAAATGAAAACTAAAACTGCCAGCAGGTGGCAGTAAGTCACTGATTTAATTACTGAATAATTAATTCATTTGATTCCTTCAAACGGCTGATTCATTGTAGAATAAAGCAAGTGACTGTGTTTATGAATTGAAAATTGAATCACTAGATTCCATTGAAAACGCATGTTTATTCATACCCAGGTGGAAAAAATATATACTTAAATGCAATGAAAATACACTTAAATACCCGCAAATACATTTTTAGTACATTGGGTTTTTTTTTTTGTGTTAAATAAAAGTGTGATGGTTATACACTATCAATATACTAATTAAAAGTATGTTTATACTTCAGTAGGACTTCAGTACACTTGAAAAAAAGTATACTAAATACCAGTAATACTTAAATTTTTAGTGTACTAAAAGTATACTACAGAAAAAACATACAAAAGTTTTATTAGTGTGTTTTTCAAAAGTGTGTTTTAAATGCTTTAAACATTAGTTGATTTTTAGTAGACTGTTTACATACTAATCCTAAGTTTAAAATAAGTTAATATATAAAAAATATATTAGTAATGTATTGTAGTAGAAGTAGATTTTCTCAAAAGTTGTACTTAAAGGGGTCATCTGGTGCCACATGCACTTTTACAAGCTGTTTAAACTGAAATGTGTGTTAGGAGTGTGTGTACACAACCACCCTAGAATGACAAAGATCCGCCCAGTAGTTTTCTTTTAATTTAGTAAAATAATTTGCCTCTTCTCATATCGAGCCATTCTCAGATGCCTGTCGTTGTGGCGTAACAAGAGGCAGAGGCCGCTCCTGCAATAGTTGATAGACAGCAGTGTTTTAGCATAGACCCGCCCCGAGTGAAAACTGACAGCACTGAGGGAATGTGACAGCTGATCTGTCTAAATGGGTTCATGTTTACACAAATCATTTCTCACCATACTGCTTTATAAACGAGGGTCAGTATAAAGCTTAGCTTTGTAACGCTAGATGGTTTAAAACGGTGTCTGTTAATGATTAAGATGTAAACGTAACGCAATACCCGCAAACGTGTTTTTTGCAGCACGCAACTGCCTATAAGTAAAGACTATAACACTCACATTTATGTATTTCAATATAAGGACGGAGTAAGTTATGTTAACGATGACTTTTTTGCTCTTGTTCAATCAGCTATGCCTCAGTAAACACACCGCGTTCTTCTCTTTACCACAGTAAGCACAGTAAACACACCGCGTCTATTTACCACAGTAAACACATCGCGTTCTTCTCTTTACCACATATCTAGACCAATATATACTTGATCAAACCAATATATACTAACCAATACATAGTTGAGGAAACCAGTATATCTAAACCAATATATACTTGAATAAACCAATATATAAATTCACAAACCAATATGTTCCTGCAGAAACCAATTTACAGACCAATGTATACTTGAATAAACCAATATATAACTACCAATACACAGTTGAGTAAACCAATGTATCTAAACCAATCTACAGCTGAACAGACCAATGTATACTTGAGCTAACCAATGTATTTAAACCATAATATACTTGAAGAAAACAATATACATACAAACCAATGTATACTTGAGGAAACCAATTTATCTCAACCAATACATAGTTGAGGAAACCATTGCATTATTGAGAAGCCCAATGTTTACTTGAACGAACCAACATATACAGGAGCAAACCCATGTGCATGTGATCAGACCAATGTATCTAAACCAATACATGTCTGGTTATACCAATGTATTATGAAAGAATGCGTTTGTGATTAAACCATACATTCAACCAGTGAACCAATCCATATTTACTCAATACACATGATTTTTTTCCTGAAAGGCTTGCCATAGTAAACACACCGCATTCGTCTATTTACCACAGTAAACACATCGCGTTCGTATCTCTCAGTACTCTACCCTGCCAGTACATTACATAAAAAGATAAATCAAAGTGACATTAAGTTTACTAACCATTCAGACACGTCCAGTATAAGCCATAATTGCCGAACATTTCATTTAAAGGGCCAGGTACTGATATCGCTTGCTGAGAACAGAGGCCAGGTAAAATGAGTGTTTTTTACACTACCATAGAGAATTTTTAATCAAAGTATATTACAAACTTTTCATTTGGACCCTAAAGCATCATATTAACTTGTGGAAAATGGGCATTGGAGGACCCCTTTAAGTACACTTAATATGAATGCATTATTAGCACTAACACTTACATTGATTTGGTGTGGTAATTTTAAGTTTACATTAAATTGATTTTATTAAAAATCTATTAGTAATGTATTGTAGTAGAAGTACATTTTCTCAAAAGTTGTACTTAAGTACACTTAATATGAATGCATTATTATTATTATTATATTATTATTAGTGGTGGGCCGTTATCGGCGTTAACGTGCTGCGTTAACGTGAGACTCATATCGCGCGATAAAAAAAATATCGCCGTTAATCTATTCTCAAAGTTGGGTTGGGAGCTGGGTCTAAACTACGCAAGATATGATGACTTTCACCTTGATATTTTAGCACGGATGACGTATACCTAGTTGAATTGCACTGTAGGAGGCGAGAACGAGTCTTCAACTTCTGTGAAATTACCACATCAAATGAGACGTGCAGACATGGATGCAGTTATAAAGCCGCTTCAGGGCAGGTGCGTGCGTTGCTAGACCCTTTTTAATGGGGCACGTGCCCCAGTGAAAATCTGCTGTGCCCCAGTAAAATCTCAAGTTTTAGTTATAATTTACTTTGATAATCCCGAAATAAAGACATTAAACTATATGCAACAACTGAATTGACGCTTCTAAAAGCAACGCAGTTTATTGGAAGACTATGCACGCAGATAAGCTATCCATACCCGCGCGCCTGTGTATTTTACGGGAACGCGCACGTCGTGCAGCCTTTTGCGCAGAAGTACTTGGTTACACAAGTTTGTACAGTATAGGTAATTATGTTGTAAATGCAATTGTCAAGCAGTTTGTAATGCATTTTGGAAACAGGAGATGAGAGCCTGGTCTAATGCGCCACCTGGCTTGAGAAACCCGTTCTCAAAGACTTACTTTTAGCCATTATTTGGGTAGCACACATATTCTGAATGCCTTCAGCAGAATTCAAATTAGCCATTTTAATCTAGATTAATCTAGATTAAAAAAATTAATCTATGCCCACCACTAATTATTATATTATTATTAGCACTAACACTTAAATTGATTTTGAGTGTGGTAATTCTAACAAAACATTATTGCCTTGAGGTATGTGTGTTGTAGGTCAAGTCAAGGAACGATCAGGAAAGCCAAGGATGGGCATGCAGAAGGGATACTTTAAATTAGTCATAAATATACTTATAAATGTTTAAAAATAGGGTTCAAGTGTATTTGTAACTATATATAGTTTTTTTAAAATACAGATATAGTATGTTAAAAGCACATTTTAGTTCAATTTCATGGAGTCTCAAAATAGCATAGTCGAGTACACTTAAATGGTCTTAAGTTTATCTTCAAATGTACTTAATACAAATTTTTAGTACATTAAATACAAAATTAGTTTGGGAAAATAGAGCACTTTTAATACAGTATTTAGCACACTTTTTTCACAATTTATATATTCTTTTAATATATTAATATTACACTTTAGATTAGCCATAAATATATTTATAAATGTTTAAAAGTAAGGTTCAAGTGTATTTCTCTTTTGGAGTGAGAAAAGTAATGAAGTAAATGATTTTAAACTTTTAAATTTTGATATCCAAAAAAAATTTAAATATATAAAATATATGAATTTTGAATTATGAAAGTATGAATTTAGACGTGTAGTGGATGTGCTTGATCACTTTTCCTGTGGCATGCTATGTTTTAATTACAGCGAGTAGTGCTATAGGTAAGGAATAATTGTCAACGGGCCATTGAATTCTTAGAAAATAATGCACACCCGAGGTGGTATGCGGCCAAGACGCGAAGCGGTATTGTGTTGTTGTACCTTTGACGGTGTTAAACATGGTACCATGTGGATGGGATGATATGCAAATGAGATTATGCATAATAAAACTAGGCATTGTAAACTCCAATTATGGTGATTTTTGGGTGGAGATGCACGTAAGCACAACCTTTCCCTGTCTGGGATTTATAAAGGTATTTTTGTACATGTTCTGGTGGTTTTATAAATCTGAAAACTTTTGTGCACGCGCAAAATCCAGGTTTTGTGCGTAGATACACTTTTAGGATGAAAACTATGGACAGTTTTAGAAAATGAGACCCCTGGTGTTTGCTGGTTCGTTCTCAGAGCGGCTCCTCTGATTGACAGTGAATGCAGTGAACTTAGTGAACAGTGAACAACCAACAGTTACGTTTTGATTTCACATTAGCATAATTTTCAACATTATAATGGGCAAATGTTTACAGTATTTCACTAGATTTGCAATGAGAAATTAAACCTGTTTTTACTGAAGCTGGAGTTTTCTGCTAAAATAAAAGCTTATAGGTTTATCTCTTGCAAGCAAGGTCTAAAATTAACAGATGCACATGAAGAAAATACTGTACAGGCAGTGCAAGCTCACTGTTTATTGGAAGAAAAATATAAATATTGGAGTGGGGATTATATAAATGTATTTCTGAAGGGAACTTATTTAACTTATTTTCCCTCTCTTTTAGACAAGGGCCATCTGCTGCTGTTTTTGGTTTATGCAGGTTTCAGCATAGAATTTTTACAAATCTAAAGTCTAACCATTCTGTTTTTGCTTCGAATGTAAAAATTATACAATTAAAAAAAGTCTCATGCTACATTAAAAATGCAGTGGCCGTTTCTAATTTTAAATAGATTTTTTTTTTTTATTATTAAATATGTTTAGTTGTTGCAGTTGCAGTAGCAACAACTGCAAAAACAGTTTCATGGCCAGGAAAAAATATTTATGGCTGGTAAATTTTCTCACTTTCGCAAAAAAATCGTTATAGGCCCTGCTTGCAAGTGTAGAAATTATGACAAAATATTGTAATTTTTACTACTGTAGAATCAGTAATGGATAATTGATGAAAAACTGTGGCTAAACTGGGCTACAAATTCTGTAGTGTGAACCACTGTTATTTTGCACACGATCAATCAAAATTAAATTGTGATCAGTAGTAAATCTCTATTTGAAAGCCAGAGAGTGTATGCCATGCAGAATTAAGTTAATGCACGCCATTGACGTAGGAAATCCCTATAGCGGTAGCTGAATAAACTAAAGATTTAACTGCTTTTATTGATTAAACATGACTAATAAACACACAACTACGATAGTGTATGGTTTATCTGAGTTCTTACTATAATTTTCATCATAATAAAGTACATTTATAATGCAATGCTAATACTTCACCACTGCTTAGAATACAATGGAATATGTTGTGTGCCTTGTTATAAGAAGCCACATCATCTCTGAGTTTGGAGTAAAAACTTGTTATTAAATGTGGTATTTTGTTGACCAAGAGGTTAATAAATGCTTTGCATGTTTGAAAAAAATGTTTGACGCATGTTGCTTTTTTAGATGGAGCAGCATTTACTTCACAAAGCCATACTTCACTGACAAGCTGCGCAAAACAGCTTTCATAATCACAGACTGATTAAAACGTGTGACTATGCAATTAATCTGTGTGGAATTTCAGGGCGAGAGCACCCTTTGGCCTTCAGATGGACACTTACTACTGATCACAGAATCGTGTTTCACTGACAAGCATGAAAATCGCATTTGTTCGATTTGTTGTACTGCCTACACTCTTAAAAAGGATGTGTTAAAAACAACACAGCCTGTGTTGTTTCTTAACACACCTTTGTGTCTAGTTAAGGACAACACATTTTGTGTTAGTTTTAACTCAACTAGTGTGTTATTCCAGCTAACACAGAAAATGTGTTGATTTTTTCTACACACTATTGTGTTATAAATACACAATTTGTGTCAATTATGTGTTATTTTTTACCAAATTTTTGTATGCAATAAAGACACTGCAAACTAATGTATAGTTTAAACACAATTTATTAAACCTGCTATTAACAATTACATAACTCAAAAAGGTTAAAAAAAGAGAGGTAAACAATCAATTCAGTCATTTCAACATATAATTGTTCCTTGAGTGAAAAGTTGTTAATGGTTTATAAAGTTTGTACTTTTAAAAAAATGTGGTATTTGACAACCTCTTAAGCATTAATCGTTTTATTTACATATTTTTATCAGCATACAAGTGATGGTGAGGGTCGTGAGATGAAGTCTCTAGTTTGTCTCTGTCACATCAGTAACTGCCACAAGCACTTCAGGACTCAGGAGTGTCTTCCAGTCAAAGCTGCAAGAGTAAAATAAATATACTTTTGTTATTTATAGGCTACACATAGCGAATATTGTAAAATAGCGATAGCTAAAAAGGCAAGAAAAGCTTTAGCATTAGAGATTATGTTAGCGTCTTGGGCAATTTGCACAATACATGTCACAACGAAGCTGTTCATTTTCAAAGAGAAAGACGCGACGAACGAATGCATTTCCTCATTAGCACTACAACGTGTCAATGATGAATTAAAAGCGATTCTGTTCACAATTAATCCAACAAAAGAAACTATAAAAGCTTGTTAAAATAAGCTCCCACCGTCGTGATGTGCCGCAGGCGCAGCTCGCATCGGCATTCGTGAGGCAATTTTACCACGTATATATGTGCCAAATGCCCCTCGACCGTCTCCAAACGATCACAAAAGACATTTTAAAAACGTATAATGGCAAATACAAACATTTCTTACCTTCACATATCAAAGTTATGTCCTGACGATGAAAACTTGCAGCACGAGGAAATTAGCTTGTCTCAGTAGAATAACGGCTCATGAAGTGAGGCAAGCAGCAATGTGATTGGCTGATATTTAACACATATTGTGTTGGACACACTGTGTTGGATATTTTCTTTTTTCTGTTTCGTTTTTAACACACATTTAACACAAAGTAACACAAAATGTGCTAAAATAGACATAACACAAACAATGTGTAAAAAATTAACACATCCTTTTTGAGAGTGTATTTGCACCAGGTTGTAAATAGCACTACTACTATCTGCCACCATTTTTTCTGTGTACCCCCTGCTGCTAAATGTAGGTGCATTTAAGTGTCTTGCCCTGTTAAAAAAAACAGCATATGCTGGTTAGGTAGGTTTTGATGCTGGAATGCTGGTTAGGTGGTTTTGATGCTGGTCCTTAGCTGGTTCATGCTGGTCCTTAGCTGGTTTATGCTGGTCCCTTTGCTGGTTTATGCTGGTCCCTTTGCTGGTTTATGCTGGTCCCTTTGCTGGTTTATGCTGGTCCCTTTGCTGGTTTATGCTGGTCCCTTTGCTAGTTTATGCTGGTCCTTAGCTGGTCAAGGACCAGCATAAACCAGCTAAGGACCAGTGTGACACTCACAAAAATAAGTTTTGTTGAGATTTTTACTTTTGTTTCCTTTCCTTCTATTGCAATAGTATTTTATTTTATTCTGATTTATATAATTGAATATTAATGAGAGAGTACAAAAAAAGCACACAACATGTATTTCCTAAAATAGACACAGGGTGGCAGTAATCGCGAGTAGCGTCACACGGGGACATTTAGCGATGCGCAAAGCAAGATGAGCTCATAATCCATTGTGCTGCGTCCCAATTCGCCTACTTATACTATGCCCTAAAAGTATGTACTCTTTTTGTAAAGAAAAAGTACATACTTTTGAGTATGTAGCAGAATAGTAGGCAGTCTTTGGGACATACTACTTCATAACTGATTCTTTAACGGACGCTCTGTTGCTTAGTTACCTGAATCCTGTCACTGTTTAAACTGCCCTGTCAATCATCACAGTTAACATTATCTACATTTCGTTTTAATTTGATTTCCTACCGTATTAGAGAGAAATGAAGAGGCACGTTATTTCACGAGTCTTTCATGCCGAGGACTCTGCTCTTGTGTTTGCATAATTATGTTAATAAAATATTAATAAAATAATTATTATTAATTTAGACGTTAATGACCAAACCTATCATTACAAAAGTTCATAATGTTGCTGCACATGAAATATAACGCGGATAACATCAATAAAATATTTTTTATCAGGTTACAGACTGATTATTTATCACTCTCAAACCCATTTCTCTACCTGTCCGTTGGTCGTGCATATCCTCCATGTTTGTAGTTTTTTTAAAACTTTTTATGCGTGTTTGTAGTTCTAATCGAATCCTCGTTCACGGCGCAATGTGTTGTGGGCAATATTAGCCGTTAGAGTGTGCATTGATCCGCACTTCGAATTCTGAAGTTAAGTAGTAGACCATCCGGGAATCTTTGGAATACTTTTTTGAACATACTACGATTTGGGACATACTAATTCTATTTTCGAATACTATTTAGGACGGATAGTATGCGAATTGGGACGCAGCACAAGTTAATGGAGAATGAGCAACTGTGTTCCTGCGTCACTGATTTCTCTGTAATATTTAATATATTTCCAGGTCAGTGACACACCTTTTATGTGACTCCAGATGCTTATAAGCTTATATGAATCCCCAGTGAAGTGTGCTCCGTAAATTAAAAACATGTAAAATGTGTAAACAGTTCAAATTGACAGTACGTAGCTGAGAAAATGGCGGCCGATGCCCGCAGATTGTTTTTTTATTTATTTCTTATGGCTTCGGGGCATTTGTGGGTTATTTCAGCGTTCATGGAAAACAACTATGTGTGTTAAAAGGGTAAAAAGTTAATGTGAATGTATAGCATAAGACCAGTTACGGCTCCGACCATGTTTAAGGGCGCATGGGTGTTAATATTACAATAATACTGAGTAAGTTCATGGAACTGAGTGCCAAAGTTATGAGGCAGAGATGTTTATTTTTGAAGTGTGAGTTCTTATGGAGTAAATGTAACAAAACTTAACTGCAAATGAGAATTATCCTGTTGTATAAAGTGAACACTTATAAAATGTACATATATTACAAAAATACTCTTTTGATAAGAGAACAAAGATGACAGATGTTAAAGAGAAAAGTGCAGATATGATTGATGATAGATCAAAAACGTGATTTAAATGGAAAATGTTTATTTTTGGTTGCATACAAATTTTGATAAGCTAATGTTTGTAAAATATGTGAGTATACATTTATGTGAAAACAGACCTTTCAAGAATATATTGCTTCATGTCATCCATATGGGGATATAACCTGTGCTTAAAATGCAAAGCAGACAAAAATAACAGGAAACAACTCATGATTGCAGATACAAAGTTAAATTGAAGTTGAGAATAAAAATAATCCAAGTTAATGGAGAATGAGCAACTGTGTTCCTGCGTCACTGATTTCTCTGTAATATTTAATATATTTCCAGAGCACTCCTAGGAGAGGATTATATATATATATATATATATATATCTGCCAGCGGAGACCTAGCCGGGACCCGCTACACCAGCATAAACCAGCTAAGGACCAGCATAAACCAGCAAAGGACCAGCATAAACCTGCATCAAAACATACCTAACCAGCATCCCAGCATTAAAACTACTTAACCCGCATATGCAGTTTTTTTTGACCAGGGATGTATTACCATCTTGGCCCTTTTTTCTTTGTTTTCCAATTCTCTGTCAAGGCTCTGCAGTTCCTCCACAGTTTGGCATGGTCCATTTTCCAGGAATTTCACGTCTTCCTCTGTCACCGTCACAGCTACAGTAGCCAGTATTCGTCTCTGCATAGCCAGGATGTCTTGCTGGTTCTCGACAATCTCTTGGAGCTTTTGTAAGACTTTTGTGCGATAGCCTGTGTAGTAATCGCAGATTGCTCCTTGACTGTACAATATTATTTTAGTGTGAAAAATCAAAACTTGACTTACTCTTTGTTGCCGAGTCCGAATATTGAGGCTCTTCGATCAGGAGCTGCGAAGCAACTGTGGCATAAAACCAAAATTTTACTCTAACTAGAAAAATAATTACAATAAATATAATATGGTGAATTTTAGTAAAATACCTTCAAGGGGTCGTGATATGATTGGCAGTTGGGACTCCAGCAGCGATTCATCTGCTGCACAAATAATATCCACATAGACTAACCATTTTCCACACTGGTTTTCAAAGTCCACTCTTCTGCAGAGTTTAACTTCCTAATCTAGCACACCTGATTAAGCTAATCAAGGTTGATTAACTGAATGAATGAAATTCCCTGATAATTGAAGGAAGGTGAGTTTGATCAAGGTCGGAGCTAAACTCTGCAGGAAAATGGAACTCAAGCCACATATAGATTCAGCATTCCTAACAGAGTTGCAGGTATAAATAAACCTAAAAAAAAAAAAACACTTACAGTGTTGAGAAAGACAACTTGAAATACCTGTTTTGCCTGCAGAGGAGAGAAAGAGGTAAATATTTATTTATTTTTTAGGTTGATGTATTTATCCATAAATGCATCTTTTATATTATACAAACCCTTGTCCAAAGGATGACTATTGTAAAATGATGTATCTGTAAGTACAAAATAGAATGGATGATAGATGGAGAGATCTAATAGATTGGGTAATAGTTATGTGGGCCATTCTATAATTGCTGGTACATTTGTCTGTGAGATATTTTTTTTAATATATTCTCATATATATTATCATTATAAAGCACTAATGCATGCATTTCTAGTATAAAATTCTATTTATACCAATCACACCACTAAATGTGGAAAATTAAGATACGTTTATTGTCAAATTATAAAAATCCCATTCAACAAGGACTGGTTTGACCCAATCTCACATTATTTGAATTGTGTGATATTGTGTCCTAAAGAAGTACATGGATGAAAGACTAGAAGTTATGTCCTCCCTCTTTTACAAAATATTGAGGATTGGATTTGAGAACCACTGTATTATTGTATGCTTTTTTAAATATATATGGAGAGATCTAATAGAGTGGGAACTTATTTTCCTTCACATTGTCAAATGCCAAATGTACCCCTAATTATAGAATGACTCGTGACTCATGTTAATGTTACATATCAACAACTTACACTTGGGTGGCTGAGGTTTTGACACAACTGTATTCTCCTTTGGTGAATCTCTGTCATCATCTGAAATAGAAAAATGTAAGTTGTGAGGTGGGGCCTCCATGGATCTGACTTGTTTGTTCAGTACATCCAACAGAAGCTCAACTGGATTGAGATCTGGGGAATTTGGAGGCCAAGTCAACACCTCAAATTTGTTATTGTACTCCTCAACCCATCCTGAACCATTTCTGCCTTGTGGCATGCTGCATTATCTTGCTGAAAGAGGCCACAGCCACCAGGGAATACCATTTTCATGAATGGGTGTACATGGTCTGCAACAATGCTTAGGTAGGTGGTACGTAAGTTTTCTCAGCAGAACATTGCCCAAAGCATCACACTGTCTTTGCCGGCTTGCCTTTTTCCCATAGTGTATCCTGGTGTTCCCTAGGTAGGTGATGCACGCGCACCCGGCAATCCACGTGATGTAAAAGAAAACGTGATTCATCAGACCAGGCTACCTTCTTACATTGCTACGTGGTCCAGCTCTAATGATCATGTGTCCACTGTTGGTGCATTCAGCGGGGTCCGCCTGACTGATCTGCAGGTGTGCAGCCCCATATGCAACAAACTGCGATGCACTGTGTATTCTGACACCTTTCGATCAGAACCAGCATGAACTTCTTGAGCAATATGAACAATAGCTCATCTGTTGATGCTTTGACCCTCTCGTCTAGCCAACACAATTTGTTTAAGAGTTTAATGGTTTGGGGTACCGAGGCAACAGAATAAATGCTTGCTAGTTTTTTTTTTTTTTTTTTTTTTTTTTTTTTTTTTTTTTTTTTACAGTCGATATCTAAAAATGTTCTTTGATGTGATTTGAATAATTACCATCTGAGGAAGAATCCATTTCCGGCAAAAATCTTGGTGGCTTTTTATGTGCCCTCTTTTTGTTCACTGCGGAGCAGTCCTCTGTTTCAACAGTTGAAGTCTCCACTACACGGCGGCATTTCTGAAGACCTTTAGTGTAAGAGTCTAGAAAATACAGTAAATTAATATATAAAATATAAAATGGTGTAAAGCAGGGGTGCCCAAACCTGTTCCTGGAGAACTACCTATCTGCAGACTTTATGCCACGTTCCAGGCAACTCGTTACCCGTGTTTTTCCAACCTTCTACCCGTGAAAGTGCACTGGAACTGCAGTCAAACCCATGACTTCCCACCCGTGAACTCGTAATAGATCGATGTACTCCCAGTTCCGAGCTCTGGCGTCACATAGCCCGCGAAATGGCAATGGCAAAAAGTGGTACCTGCCTGGAACGCAGCATTAGTTCCAGCCCAGCTCCAACACAGCTGTCTGTAATTACCAAGTGCTACCTAAGAGATGAATTAGCTGGTTCAGGTGTTTGATCAGGGTTGGAGCTGAACTTTGTAGGATGGTAGACCTCCAGGTACAGGGTTGGGCACCCCTGGTGTAAAGTGTAGGTTAGCAATTTTCTTGATAATTGGATTTTGCTTTAACAATCCTTATTAAAATACTGTTGTCAGGAAACGCTTCATAGAAGGTAAGTAATGGTAAATGCAGGTTTATTGACAGATGCACAGCAAGTAGGTGAGCATCTTGCAATAAACAATAACAGAAGGATGTGAAGGGCTCGAGAGCAAATGACCAGTCCATGGAAGGTGAGTAAGCCCCATAAACACTCTAATAATTCACGGATTGACAAATGTAGCAATGATGTCTCTTTCTCTTACAGGTTCGGGGGAGCAGACTTGGAGATAAGTGCAAAGGAGAGGAACAACAGGAACAGGATGCAGAGAATAACACTAGAGGTAAGTTCTTCAGGTAAGATGTACATTTATGACCAGATCTCAAAAGAGAATGATGTGTCGGGTTTTGTGTGCTGATGAGTGCCAGGCTGAGGCTCAGTTGCAGGTGATAATAAAGTGTGAGCTGGTAGAGACTGGAGAACATGACAACTGTAGATTGATTAAAATAATGCAAAAAATACTACATTACCTGTTCTCAGCCAAACTTTTTTTTAACAGACACCGCCTCCACTTCGCTTTGTCTGGCATGGTGCAGTTTTTTACAAGTTTACTTGTATTTGTAAATGTCCAATAACAAAACATTCCCTGAAAAAAAAAAAAAGATTTACCATTCCTAAATTGATTGATTTAATAATGTGAATGAATGTGAAAACTTGAAAACAAAATAATACCTCTTTGGTTTCCTCCAACCATGATGGAATTAATTCAACAGCACTATCCTCAGCAAATTCCACAACCGCAAAATGTTTTGTGTCCATCTGTTGACATGAAAGAATACACATAAAGAAGTAATTATTAAAGATAATTTATATATTCAGCTCAGTGTATTAAATTGATTTAATAACTTATTGCTTATAATAACTGATGATTTAATGACCTTCACTATTTATCCTCCTTGGTTTCACTGAATGTCCTTAAATGGGAAATGTTTAAAAGGTAGATCTTAACATTAAGTGTGTGTGTGTGTGTGTGTGTGTGTGTGTGTGTGTGTGTGTGTGTGTGTGTTTCTCATCACGTTGTGGGGACCAAATGTCCCCACAAGGATAGGAATACCAGTAGATTTTGACCTTGTGGGGACATTTCTTAGGTCCCCATGAGGAAACAGGCTTATAAATCATGCACAATGAGTTTTTTTGAGGAAGTAAAAGTGTGCACAATCTCCTGTGAGGGCTAGGTTTAGGTGTAGGGTAGGTGTAGGGCCATAGAAAGTACGGTTTGTACAGTATAAAAACCATTACGCCTATGGAATGTCCCCATAAAACATGTAAACCCAACGTGTGTGTGTGTGTGTGTGTGAGGAGGAAAGAGAAGGAGTATGAGAGTTCTGAGTATTTATTTACTTATTTATTTTTCATTATGAATTATAGAATCATTATTAATGTTTATTGTAATGTTTTGGCAACACTGCACATGAATTAGGGGAGGGGTTGTGAATTGGGGTAGAGAGGGAGAGAGGTCCTGTTATTTTCTGTATTACATAATTACTTTTTTGTTCCTTGATTCAGAGGTGGGGGGTGGTGCAGGGTTTGGGGTAGGGAGGGAGGGAGGTAGGGAGACTCTTAGGGCATTATCTCTGTGCATGCAGGATTGCTAAGAAAATCGTCTCGTCTCTTTTTTTCCACCATAATGGCTTTTCTGGTCAGCTGCCTTTC
This sequence comes from Garra rufa, assembly GCF_049309525.1. NCBI lineage: Eukaryota > Metazoa > Chordata > Actinopteri > Cypriniformes > Cyprinidae > Garra > Garra rufa. The sequence continues at coordinate 20,926,332 of NC_133368.1, forward strand.
TGGTATGAGCTTCATAACAGCATGCCTTGATTGCACTTTGAAACATCCAAGTATTCTTGAGTCGCATGGATCTCTGAAAAGTGGTTCTGTTTTTTCAAAAAGCTTGCACAACAGCATCTGGCAACCTGAATCATCCAACTCTTCTCTCTCTTCAATGGCCTCACAGCATTTTCCTTCGTCAAGTATGAAGGCATTGTTAGGCCTTTTGAATTTGGGCTTGGACGCCTCCACAGGCAATGGGGATTTTGACATCTCCACTAGCCGTTTGACCACTTGGGTAAGTGGCTGCTTTCCTGACCTTACAAGTAGTTTCAGCTTCCCAAGATAGTTTTCAAACGGGAATCCACTGCAAGCATCAAGACTGCCAAAAGCCATTGCCTCTTCTGGTAGGTGCACCATTGAATGTACATTGTACACCATGAAGTGCTCTCCATACAGCTCCCGTGTTTTTCAACAAAGTACTTCATCAGCTCTTTGCTGTAGCTGTTGTGTTCCACTGCCAGTGTAGGGCAAAGCAGAAGACTCAAGGCAACACTGAACGCCATGAAGTGATCGTATAGCTGGTCAGCCAGAATTCCTTTAAGAACGATTTTTCCTGTGTAAACCGCAAACTGCCGCAGCTCGGTCGCCTTCCACCTGTCAATGTCTTCCAGATTTCTAGGTTTCCGGGCAAAACAGCTGGGGACGGCCTTTCGAAGTGACAGCAGCCGTTCGGTCACATTGCTGATTTGGCCAGCAGACATTCTTACCTTCCTGTCTCCTCTTACCCACACTATTATTAGTTTTTTCATTACTCCCAGGCAGGCTTGGTGCATATAATCGATCGGGAATTGTTCTACCATGTCCAGTGGGAGGCTCAAAAAGGGAGATACTGGAGTGTCTTCATTTTCTTGACGTCTAGTCATTTCAGCGCGAAATGTACCGTTGGTGTGTAAAGTGATGTGATCAACCTCTGGTAGGTTATTCGCCCAGCCACCCATGTGCCTTTCTGTGTGCACTTGTCACACCCGTAGTAACCAGAATACTGCTTAATCTTTTTTACCATTGCTCTTGCTGGTGGGTCACACACAACACATCTGACTTTTATTTCTTTTCCATCCAAACCATTATCCAGAAGTTCCTGAATGTCCTTTATGGCTTCTTCCGTGAAATCCAAATTTGTTGGTTTGGTGGGACCAAGTGTCAGTGTGACGGGAAAGACACTGACGGGTGGTAGATGAATGGCACAGAGGATGGGCCAAAGTTGTGTTCTACTGCTTTTAAAAAGAGGTAGGCCATCTATATTAAATGATAGCTCCAATGTGCTAACTCCTTCCGTAACCTCTCTTGGATAGCGCTGCAGCTGCTCAAGAAGGGTCTCCCTTAAATTAAAATGGACACACTCCATTCCAGACTTTACCACTGATTTTACGCATCGTGGAGTTTTAAGCAATGTCCTTGCTGTTGATGGGAGCTTGGGGTGTCCATTTTGTTTAAGTCCTCTCAGGAGATCGTCTACAGCATTATGTTTGATCAGGTGTTTTGTTGCCCACTGCTGTAAAAATGTTGAGAGCAAAGTTGGAGCCATTTCAGTTTCAGTTTCTGAAAGGCAGTTTTCCTCACTGGGACCATCGGCAACACTGTCAGGTCCTGAACTGCAGCTCTCTCTCCCACTGACCCCAATTTCGACACTCTCAGTAACACTTGAGTCTTCAACAGTGTAATTTTCTTCATTTCTTTCTTGATGTTGTTGGATTATTTAAATGACTGCTCTCCAATACACCTGTCATGCAGTGATCTCCGTGCATATTTCCACTGCCTTGTGTAGCGCTGCCTCTGGGTTTTTGAATCCATTCTAAATCCAAAATATTGGACTTGTTGAAAACGTGGTAATGGCATATTTTGCGATATTTCACTATAACTATTCTCCATAAAATAGCATACCTTTTTTCTGAACTGTGAGGAGCTATATATAAGAAGACCAGAGCAGCTGAACACAGTATTTGCTGAAACACGGAAGGGTTCTGAGGCTGATGGGGATAGGGATGGGGAGGGGAGGGGATGGGAATGGTGGGTTGAGGTGGTGGGTAGAAAATAAGGATTATTGTTTTGGTCCAGGCTAACAGAAAGTGGCAGTTAAAGGATTAGTTCACTTTCATAACGATACATAGTGTACTCACCCCCTTGTCATCCAAGATGTTCATGTCTTTCTTTCCACAGTCGTAAAGAAATTATGGTTTTTGAGGAAAACATTTAAGGATTTCTCTCCATGTAATGGATATGGGGCCCCAAAGTTTGAACTTCCAAAATGCAGTTTAAATGTAGCTTCAAAAGGCTCTAAACGATCCCAGCCGAGGAAGAAGCATCTTATCTGGTGAAACGATCAGTTATTTTCAAAACAAATTGACAATTTATATACTTTTTAACCTCAAATGCTCGTCTCGTCTCGTCTCTGCGCAGCGCATGCGCAGTCTGTGTGATCCGGGTTAATACAGTTAGGGTATGTTGAAAAACTCTCCCTTCTTTTTTGACATACCCTCACTGCATTGACCCGGATTATACTGACTACAGATGCGCTGCACTGCGTAGAGACGAGACATGACGAGCATTTGAGGTTAAAAAGTATAGAAATTGTCAGTTTGTTTAGAAAATAAACGATCGTTCCTCAGCTGGGATCGTTTAGAGCCTTTTGAGGCTGCATTTAAACTGAATTTTGGAAGTTCAAACTTTGGGGGGGCCATCCATCTCCATTATATGGAGAAAAATCCTTAAATGTTTTCCTCAAAAACCATAATTTCTTTACGACTGTGGAAAGAAAGACATGAACATCTTTGACAAGGATGTGAGTACATTTCTGTAAATTATGTAAATTGTTGTTATGAAAGTGTCTGTGGTTTTCTAATTGTATAAAAGAATTGCATGTGCGTCAAAAAGTGTCTTATTAGTAAAAATCACATTCTTGATATCAGAAATTAACATCGTCACTAGAGGCAATTTGTAACATGGTTTGTTATCTTGCTGAAAATGAGGCAATAATATAAACAATTCAATTGTTAATATTAAGAATTAGCTTTTTTACTAGTAGGAATATAATTGCTGATATCAAAAATAGCTATTGTTACTAGTAGAAAAGTTTGCAATTTCCCCTTAGAAAGGTAAATTTCTTTGGAATGTTATGCTGGTTTAACAAAACAGCAAATTTGTTAACTTTTTATAATAGTTGTAGGATTTCAGCGCGAATCAGACAATTTAAGAGAGTCGATTAGAAGTTAAAACACTTCTACAGACGTACATTCCACAAGAGGCCCGTCATAAATCTGACGTTTGATAGCCTGGCGCCAGACCGCCAGCCTGAAGCAAACCTAACTTACTCAGAACTCGCAAAATTAACAAAGACACTTCTTCATAATCAAATCCTTCGAATAAGGAGATTGTCAAATTTGGAGCAAGTAACCAAGATTAATGGTCAAAGAGATGCACATTTTGAACATCACATGATTAAAGTCATTAGCGATATGGTTGGTTTTCCCCCACACACAGGACACAACGGAAATTCCTTCCCTAAACTTTTGACCTCCCAGCTTAGAGAACAGACCCTCACAGAAGGGCACAGAAAACTGTCTATTGATGTACATATGCGCCTAAAATGTGCTAAAGAACTAAGGAGCAACTCCTCATTTCTATGTATAACTTCCTATCATATATGTAACCCATACATTTGTCTATTATGTTTTAATCACTCATTGTGTATGTCCCTTTTGATAACTATTGAATAGTTTAATGGTTTATATTGATCTTTGATATGCACGGTCTGGAAATCGCATTCTCAAAATGTTCCTGTAATTCAATTCTTTGCGAAATGTATTATTGTCTTGTTATAGAAATCATGTCCAAATTTATCTCTGCAAAGAGCGGGAATTTGGGATCACGGGACTAATAAGATAACATGGTGATTTATGGTTTGGAAGGTGGAACCAGCAGCCCACCGGAGTTCAGCCAATGTTCTAATTGGTCAAGACATCATTTTGGGAGGTGTCCAAAAGCTGAGTTTAAATACCAAGGACACCCTCAAATCTCTCTCTTATCTCTTTACTATAAGCTCTCTTACGTCCCTCACGCCGCGTCTCAACGCCGCCTGGCCTGAATGCCAGCCTCCTCATCTAAAGGAAACATGAGGAGATCATCACACTTATCTATTACTTTAATTCTTTTATTTCTTTCCGTTGAGAGTTTCGTGTCTAGTTAAGTTTGTGCAAGCCGCGACCGACCCAAACGCCTTCGCGGACCCGAACTCTAACCAGCGCACAACTCCGCATCATCAGGCAACGCCCAAGAAGACTTCACAAAGGACCACAGAACCAACCAATCAGCAACCTCGGGAAAACCCTTTCTGGAACGAGCGACGAAAGGAATTCCCTTCACACAAAGGCAACGCAAGTAACTTCCAGGTTCTAACTGAACTGGTGCATTTGATAAAGTTTAATAACCTCTTTGAGAGACTCAATACGAGGGTTAATTAAGTGATTGATGGTTGTTCAGGTCTAAGCAAATGCACATTGCTATAACTTGGGACTTCATATTTTCATTCCTTTAAACTCATTCTTTCCTCACTTTCTCTTTCTGCAACCTGTGTAAATGCGTGTGTTTATGTTAGATTAGTTTGTATGTTCTAGGTTTATCCAATAAATTCATATTTTTATTAAGTATCTTGTGTTTCGTGCTTACAAGTTATTGCCTTAAACTGCTGATTTTGCTACTGTGCTTATATATAGTGTTTTCACTATATTCTGGATAGTAATATCCATTGCAGAGTTTCTGTTAGACGACTTGTGAATGAATCGCGCGTCGACTCTGAAACAGCCGTAAAACAGCGATTCTGTTCAAATTCCCTATTGAATCATATTCGATTCCCTTTGAGCTAAATTATAAATTATTATGTAATTAATCCCTTTTACAATCTTACATATATTGGTGGAGAATGCGGGCAGTTTAATCTAAATTGTAAGCACAACCAAGTTATTTAATATTTTCTATTTCTGTGGATGAGAGCGTCTGAGTCTAGACTGTATGTGCGTGTGTGTGGGTGACGTAAGCAGCGCGGCCGCCCGCTTGAATGAATGAAACCTAGAGTGAATGCAGAGGACGGTAACTCGAGAACGTCTCTCTACTTTTTAAACTGTAGTAAGTGAGTTTAAAGTTAAGGTCTGAGATCGTACAATAAGGTCGAAATTGAGCGTGTCCCTCATTTTCTGTAATGCCTTATTTATAGTTGAATTAATGTCATTGCATGTTCCAGTGCCATTCAATTGCTATATCTCAGTCACCGTTAGCTGAACGGAACTAAACTGCAGTAATTAAAAGGGAAAATAAATCGACGAATAAAGGATAGTTTGAGCGTGTCCCTCAATCTATTTAAAGGCCTTATTATTCATAGTTTAATTGTCGATGCGTGTTCCATTGTCAAAGCAACTATGTAATTTGACTCCCCTGGTTAAACATTAGAAATAATGCTTGCCTGTTTGTGTCTGTTCACTAAGTGAAACAGTGCGATTTAAACGGGAGTGTTTTAAATCTTGATCAAGTAAAGTTTAACTCTAAACAACAGCGAATAAAATCTGTTGTGTCTACGTGCTCAGAGAAACTGGCACGGAGATTTATGATCCGCCGAGATCATTTATTATTTTGTTTCCTCATTTGCAGCGCCAAGCTGCCACTTAAAGTTTAAACCCAACTCTGAACGAACTAAGAGTTTAAAGCACCACATCGCAAAACCAACTAGAAGTGGTCTTGTTATGTGTACAGTGTTGAAATGCGCTGCCATTTCATGTAACATTCTTAACTGAACTTGCAATGTAATGCTTCATGTGCTTAGCTCACTATAGTTTGTTTTGGTTGCCGTAGCTACGATGGTGACTCGGAAGTCTTAACCTACTTCCGGAGCAACTCTGAACTGCACGCGCAGCACAATGACGTCATACCATAAACAAACTCCACGGTGTTGCTAAGCTAACGAAACTGTTGCTTTTACATTGAAGTCTATGCTAAAGATTAGCCTCAAAGGTTAGCAGTTAGCATTAACATCCAGTGGTTGAATACAGTGTGTGTGGGCAAAGCTAAAGTTATTTAACCCTTTAAACCTCTGAACTAACACACCTGTTGGTCTATTTTTCTGTCCTATTTCTCAATTTTCTAACTTTACCACTTTATATGCATTTTACTAGAAAGGGGAATATTACTTCACAATTATTAATTGTGACAAATTGAAATTTAATTCAAACATTAAATTTATTTGGACTCATTTGAATTTCCTCATCTGGTCATTTCATATGATCATTATTTCTAGTATTCCAGGGCTTGACATTAACTTTTTGAGGCACTTGTCCTTCGGACAAGTAAATTTATGTTTCACTTGTCCATGCACAAAAGTCACTTGTCCGGGTAAAGATTTATAATATCATTTTTTTTTTTTTTTTTTTTTTTTTTTTTTGCTAATGCAGAATTCATTGAAAGCATCCAAACACTATCAATATTAATACAATTCAGTTGAAACAGTAGAAAGGAACGTAGAAGTAGAAGTAGAAAGGAACAGTAGAAGGATCTCCAGACTCATAGTATAATACAAAGTAATACTTTGCACGCTGCTGTGCACAGTGCATCACCAGATGTAGTGGTGACTCTTGGTGAAAAAAAATAAAACTATCTATCCGACAGACGCCACAGAACATTTCTCTGTCTTCATAAATAACCCAGTCGAGTTCATCTTTCCATTTGGTTACAAATTTTCGTTCCCGTTTGAACTCATATGGTGCTGTTGGTGTAAGGCAGGGCTCGAAATTAACTTTTTTACTTGGTAGCACTGGTGTTCCCAACTTTAAAAAGTTAGGAGCATCCCAAAAAAATTTAGGAGCACCCAATTCCTTTTTAGTTATGCACCGATCTTGATTCTTCATGGCCGATTCTGATTAACTGACATCTGACAGACGCCTGCCAGATGTTTGTACACAGCAGATGCTTTCCAGATCAAGAGATCTTTATCAGACATCTTGCAGACGTACATGTGCTTTCTGAGCCGCGTTGTATAGTATATTGACACGGAGGCGGCAGAATTGTATAAGTCATAGAATTGTAGAAGTCATTATGTCTACTTTTGATAGAATCTATAGCAACATTTTGGAAGAAACAGTAAAGCACCTCAAATCGTCAACCTGCCACCTTGACACACTTCCCACATCTTTTTTCAAAAGTGTGCTAAACTGTTTAGAAGCAGATCTCTTAGAAGTGGTGAACACCTCACTTCTTTCTGGAACTTTTCCAAACTCCCTGAAAACCGCAGCTGTTAAGCCCCTTTTGAAAATGAGAAATCTTGATAACACCATATTGAGCAACTATAGACCAATATCAAATCTTCCTTTTATAGGTAAGATTATTGAAAAGGTTGTTTTCAATCAGCTGAATCACTACATAAACTCAAATGGATTCCTGGACCATTTCCAATCTGGCTTCAGACAACATCATAGCACAGAGACAGCGCTCATAAAGATAATAAATGATATTCGCCTAAATTCAGACTCTGGCAGAATATCAGTGCTGGTATTACTAGATCTCAGTGCTGCGTTCGACACAGTCGATCATAACATTCTTTTAGATAGACTGGAAAACTGGGTCGGGCTTTCTGGGATGGTTCTCAAATGGTTCAGGTCATACTTAGAAGGGAGAGGCTATTATGTGAGTATAGGAGAACATAAGTCTAAGTGGACATCCATGACATGCGGAGTCCCACAAGGCTCAATTCTAGCGCCGCTGTTGTTCAGCCTGTATATGCTCCCACTAAGTCAAATAATGAGAAAGAACCAAATTGCATATCACAGCTATGCAGATGATACCCAGATTTACCTAGCCTTATCGCCAAATGACTACAGCCCCATTGACTCTCTCTGCCAATGCATTGATGAAATTAACAGTTGGATGTGCCAAAACTTTTTACAGTTAAACAAGGAGAAAACAGAAGTCATTGCATTTGGAAACAAAGATGAAGTTCATAAGGTAAATGCGTACCTTGACGCTAGGGGTCAAAAAACAAAAAATCAAGTCAAGAATCTGGGTGTGATTCTGGAGTCAGACCTCAGTTTCAGTAGCCATGTCAAAGCAGTAACTAAATCAGCATACTATCATCTTAAAAACATTGCAAGAATTAGATGTTTTGTTTCCCGTCAAGATTTGGAGAAACTTGTTCATGCCTTTATCACCAGCAGGGTAGACTATTGTAATGGTCTCCTCACCGGCCTTCCCAAGAAGACCATTAGACAGCTGCAGCTCATACAGAACGCTGCTGCCAGGATTCTGACTAGAACCAAAAAATCAGAGCATATCACACCAGTCCTCAGGTCCTTACACTGGCTTCCAGTTATGTTTAGGATAGATTTTAAAGTACTTTTACTTGTTTATAAAGCACTCAATGGCCTAGGACCTACATACATTGCAGATATGCTCACTGAATATAAACCTAACAGACAAACTCCGATGACTAGGATCGAGTCAGTTAGTAATATCAAGAGTTCACACAAAACAAGGGGAATCCGCTTTTAGCCATTATGCCGCCCGCAGTTGGAATCAGCTTCCAGAAGAGATCAGATGTGCTAATACATTAGCCACATTTAAATGCAGACTCAAAACTCATCTGTTCAGTTGTGCATTTATTGAATGAGCACTGTGCTACGTCCGAACAGATTGCATTATTTTATGTATAATCATTTCTGTATTAATTAATTTGAAATCATTTTCTTTTTAAATCATCTTAAATGTTCTTAATTTTGTTTTTATTGTTGTGATTATTTTAAATTTTTATGATTTTTATGCTATTGTGATTTTAATTCCTTTTTATGTACAGCACTTTGAATTACCATTGTGTATGAAATGTGGTATATAAATAAACTTGCCTTGCCTTGCCTATCTGACAGAATGTGCGCTGTAGCACGAAATATACTATATTTCTTAAAGCAGATTGTGGAAACCTTTTAATTGTCCACAATAAAAATAAAATCGTCATTTCACACACCCCTAATTGCAGTTTGTGCAACGCCGGAACAGGGTTTGGTTGAGAGAGAGAGAGAGAGAGAGAGAAAAAAACGTCCGGTTCTAAGTTAAGCGGAGTGCAGTTTCAGTGACAGGGAATGATTGACGGCTCAGGGCTCGCAAAATGTCAAAATCTCTGGTAGCCCTTCGGGCAGGTACTCACCAGAATTTGATAGCCCAAAAATTAATTTAACTAGCCCAAATAAAAAAAGACATTTTTTAAAAATATAGAAAATCAGATAGGAGTCTAAATGTCAATCAAAAATGTTTTCAATACACAAATTTAAACAAATATCAAGGAAAGAATTTTAATTCACCATTTAGTGTAGCTGCAGAATTTTAAAATATCAATTTAAGGCAATTTATGACCCTTTTTTTAAAGAGCTGCACAAGTTAAATGAACAGTATGAGTGGGGTTGGACAATGTATGGTAGAATATTAAGCCATAAAATTACATGATTTATAATTCAGATACAGACACAAAAAACAAAATATCTAATACAATGGCATTTCAACCTTTATACCATTAAAAGGGATAAATCAAGTATATAATTTCTTATATTTATATAAGATATATAACATTAGTATTACTTAATTGTTTAGATTTTTAAAAGGCAAATTAAATTATTTCACACTTACACATGGATCGATAATTCCAATAATTTGACCATAAACAGCTGAAAAAATGTATTGAAAATAAAAATTAATTTGTTTGTCACGAGGGGGCGCTTTAGGAGCGCTGAAATACTACGGTTTCCATAGTAACAGCTGTACACAAACCAGCACTAACGCAGTTTTATCAGACATGAAATGACAATGCAAACGACATGTTTCTGAGGACAGTCTGTTCCCGTCAGATACATTCATATGAAGACATCCGTGCAGCGTTTTGACTTTGAAACGTACAGCGTGCATATTTATTCAATGACATCATTGCCTTTTTGAAGATTTATCCAAACCTATCGCGATCGTCTTTCCGTCTCTTAAACTTATACGTTAATCAAGACTTTTAGTCTTGTACTACTAGTCAGTAGTTAGGCTAGCGACAGTTTTGAAACCGAGTCGCACCACACTCATTTCTCTCACTCGCACAAATGCTTCCAAATATAATTTGAGGTCGCACAGATTAATTTATCGCAATTTCGAGAGAGAGAGAGAGAGAGAGAGAGAGAGAGAGAGAGAGAGAGAGAGAGAGAGAGAGAGAGAGAGAGAGAGAGAGAGAGAGAGAGAGAGAGAGAGAGCGAGAGAGAGAGAGAGAGAGAGAGAGAGAGAGAGAGAGAGAGCGCGCGAGCGAGCGAGCCAGCCACGCGCGCGCACTCTCCCATGATCGAACATAGAATGCTGCTACGTCAGAGCGGCCAAAGCGTCAACAAGCTTCCTCGTACTTTTTGACAAGAGTTCTTGACGGGGCGGCCAGAGCTTCTTTGCAGCTCAAGTCGGCGGCGGTGTGAACGTACAGTAACTTCACGAGCAGGTCTTTTCCGTTCCGTTCCGTGTGTGTGTGTGTGTGTGTGTGTGTGTGTGTGTGTGTGTGTGTGTGTCGGCGCGCTGCGCTCTCTGTTCAATATTCCGCTCGGTGTTTGCGCTGCACGTTCTGCTCTGTCGTTAACGGCATATAACGTTAATTAACATGGCATATTATTTTGTTTGAAATTTAACTTGTCCAGTCGGACAACCAATTTTCTCTTCCACTTGTCCTACAAAAAAATCCACTTGTCCCGGACAAGCGGACAAGCCTTAATGTCGAGCCCTGTATTCTCTCTTTTAGGTCAATCATTTTAGGTACTAATAAGCCTTGAACTTTGAAAGTTAAGGGTAACTTATTTTACCTAATTGATTTGTTACCCCTATCAACAGATTCTATTCAGAATCACACTTACTCATTTCTTTAATTGCGTTTTTACCCCTATTTCTTTTTCTCTTGGTTATACAATTAACCTCCATTTTTATTTTATTTTATTTGTTTAGTTATTTTGTGTTTTTCCTCCTGCACTTAATTTCATTTTGATCATTTTGCCATTTATTACTTTTAATTTCATTCTACTTTACCTTTCTCCTTTACCTCCTTGTATCCTAGCTTGGGAACGACACACCTGAGCTTTAATAGGAGACATTGTTATCCCTCGCTACGAGTTCAAATAAATTAGAAAGACAACTCTCTTTCACTCAATTTTATTGGTGTTTCATTAGTTGTGCAGCAACTATAAACAACACGCTACTCGTAGTCGGGTATAACAGCCACGCAGCCTGTGAGTGGACCCAATCCACTCAATTTGCTAAGTCTCCTTCTCTTCCTTTCTACCCAAGTCTCTCCTGCTTTCTTTCTTCTTTACTCCTCACATTTGCAGGGACCTGTAAGAACCATCAATCGATTCTAAGTGAATGAAATGCAAAATCTTGTCAAAGAACAGTAATCATCCTTATGAATTTGATTGTAATCAAACCCTCCTTCGTTCTTCCTAACCTCCCTGAATTTGAAAACGCATTCCAAATTTTTGCATCTCATCCCATACTGAGATCAATTTTTAGAGATAAGTGTTGAACACCAGTCGCTTTCGAAGCCTCCTTGGTAAGCGGTCCAACTGTAAGGTGTTCGGTGTCAATCCTGTCAGACTAAGAAAAGAGATACCAGCATTATTATTATATTCTCACATCTCGAACAGAGATATAATAATATTGTTTACCTTTTTACAAAATCTAAGTAAAATTCCTCCCATTGGAAAAGGGAATTGTTTTATTTCACTGAATTGTTTTCACCTTTTTCTCTTTTTTCCTCTTCCTCATTAGAGTGACGAAGTCTTCACATCCCTAGTCTACCTAGACACCCTGAGACCAACACTATCATCACCACACTTCATTAGAGGTTCACAATCACTGACACAACACTTAGTTGTCCCACCACACATAGGCTTCCACCTCACACAGATCTGTGTCAGTCTCCCTTCTCCTCAGCGTGCAAACATGCCGCAGACTGCAGACCCCCTTGCCCACGGGGAAGATGTGAACACTTGGCTGAGAGGCATGACGGACAGCCTCACCCCCAAGGCCTTTGAACTGTTGTTATTCTTAATGAGAAGGTTCCTGACACAAGATTCAAGCCAGAACAACAACCACGAGGAGCTAGTCAAAATCACCAGCTCCCTAAGCGATGCCCTCACAACCCAGCTGAAACTGAGCGACAAGCACATCACCCATCTTCAAGAGGAGCTGTCACGTGCTCAACGCCGCATAGACAAGCTGGAAGTGAAAGTTCAAGATCAACTCAAAGCACCCAACGAGAGGGAGCAGGAAACAGCGGAACAAGTTAAAAGGCTCCAAGCAGCCCTGGCAACAGCTCAACTTGACCAGCAACAAGCAAAGGCTGCCCAGAGAGACCTGGTAAACAGACTCCAGTATGCCGAACAGCTACTAGAGAAAGCCAAGAACGACATCAGCAACAAAAATGCTGAAATCAGTGCCTTAGAAAACCACCTTGAAAGGTACAGCACTGACATAGACAATCTGACCCAACATCTAGACAATGCCAACAATGAGCTCTACGTGGTCAGAAAAGAGTTAAAATATGCTTATGAGCTGGAACAAGAGCCAAGAAGAGAAAAACATATCTCAGCTTCACCACTGCTGAGCAAAGCTGAGTCTCACATCCAAGAACTGGCATCAACCGAAAGAAGCGAAGGGCCACCACCCGAAACCTCACTGGCCTTCGCCACACAGCTCTTTCCTGCCACTGAAAGTAGAAACCCCATCCAAGCAGACCTTGGAACTGCACCTGGGTTGACTATCAAAGACCTCAACAAGCTGTCTAAAAGCATCAGCCAGTTTGACCCGAACTCCAAAGAGGGCCACGACATCTAGGCCCACCTGCAAGATATTAATTTTCATTTAGAAATGAGACCTCATGTAACTGACAGAGACAGGTTGTACCTCCTAAGAGCAACGTCAAGTGTCGAGGTACGAAACTTCATAGATCGACAACTCAGTCACACAAAGTCAAACTACCAGCTACTTTGTGAGGTCCTGATCAAAGAGTTTACAGACCCTGAGTCTGAATATGGACTGTTAACTGCCTTGGAGACCAAACAAGGTCGACAAGAGACGCCACAAGCCTACTATAACCGGCTCCGAAAAGCCTACTTCGGTGCACACAACAAACCTGACCTTGAAGAAGAGGTGAGCTTCAAAAGCCTTTTCCTGAAAAATCTGCACCCTGGAGTCAGTCGTCATTTCGGTGTCATGGCCTGTCCGCGCTCCATGACCATCCAACAGTTGCGTGACCTAACACAGAAGGCCTACACCAAGCAAAAGTTGACCTCAAAGAAAGGTAACAAAACCTCCACACTCTTGAACTCTGTAACCGAAGACTCAAGCCTTGCACTGGACGACACCCAGTGGCATCACAACACCCGAGTCTTCCATCAAGAGCAAAGAGAACGTGAGCCCCACGTCCACAACAGCTATCAGCCCAACCGCTGGGAAAAGCCATGGGACCAGCCACACTTCTCAAGAAACCCAAAAGAAAGGATCAGCTGGAAACCTAACTGGACGTGCAAAGCCAAACGACCGGCTTGTCCAACAACAACTAGAGTGGGTAAGCAAAGACAGAACCCACATCAGCACCACTTAGACACCCACAGTGCTAAGTCTACACAAGAACAAGACTGTTCACCCTCAGAAGACATGGAACAAGTCATGAAACAACTGAAAGAGTTCCTTGAAAACCAGCTAGACACGAATGACTAGAAACAGAAGTCATGCTCGCTGTGACCAGCGACAGAACGGAAGGCCGACAATCACCTGGTACACCACCGCATCAGAGATGACAAGCACCTGTTCAACAACCACCCAGAACAAACAAGTCTCTCACGGCCAACCGCTGATGAAAACTCTGAGGTACCAAAGAACATCACCTCAGTCACCCATCACTTCCAAAGAAACTGTCAAATGAACTTCAACTCCATGAACCACATTCATGTCTGTGCAACAGCAACCACTAAAGCACAGAAGGTCAGAAAGTCTGCCACAACCAGAAGGCATCACAAGTGAAATGCAACATAGGAGACAAAGTTTTGCACCCCAGCTTCACACAGCCATGCCAAACTACCTCCGACTGTCTGCTAAAGAACTTCCTGCCTTGCTGGACTGACCCCCATCTGAACACACCCTCATCCAAGCCAAGGATGCAGAGAGCATCTTCACCGACCTACAAGAAAAGGGGGAGCCAAAACAGACTGAAACAGATCTGACCATACATACACTACACAATTAACATTCACAACCCAGAAGGTAACCACACCTACTGATAACACATTTGACAAACTTATTCTTTCCACGAGTAGAATATTCAAATCTCAGCTTAACATAGTTTTACATCCACCAGGAAGAAACATGCAACTATCCACACCCCAGGTAGAACACCTGACACTGTTAAGGTACATGACACATCAGCTGCACCTGCCATCCTAGCTCAATAGTACTCGCAACCCTGACTAGGAAAACCCGCAGCTAATTTTCTTTGTTTTGTTTTTTGTTTTGTTTTTCCTCTTGCCTATCGCTTCCCTTCCTCTCTTACTTTAGCAGGTGAAACTCCTAGCCACCCTACAAGGGTCAAAGGTCTGATATTAGGATTGACTTGCCACACCTAATATCCGTAAACCATTCTGAACTGAATGGGAGCCAGAGAGCTCCATGCAAGAAAGGTCAAATCATTTTACCACAGATGATGTCACCAGAACGTCTCTAAATTTAAAACCTTAAACAAACAAACAAATTTAATCACAAAATTTGATCAAAGCATCATTATACAAAAACAAATTTGAACAACAATATCTAGGTGAATTCGACCATTTTCCAGGTACTACATGTACCCGAATAACGTAATGCCATGCACCGGTACAGTAACTGCCCTGGAAGTGTTGTCTTGTTGTTTGCTGTGTTTGTGTCTGCTTCTTCTGCCTGTGTTTCTCCAGCGCTCGTCGATGTCTTCTGCCAACAACACATCACCGATCGAAAGGGGGATGTGTAGGATTTCAGCGCGAATCAGACAATTTAAGAGAGTCGATTAGAAGTTAGAACACTTCTACAGACGTACATTCCACAAGAGGCCCGTCATAAATCTGACGTTTGATAGCCTGGCGCCAGACCGCCAGCCTGAAGCAAACCTAACTTACTCAGAACTCGCAAAATTAACAAAGACACTTCTTCATAATCAAATCCTTCGAATAAGGAGATTGTCAAATTTGGAGCAAGTAACCAAGATTAATGGTCAAAGAGATGCACATTTTGAACATCACATGATTAAAGTCATTAGCGATATGGTTGGTTTTCCCCCACACACAGGACACAACGGAAATTCCTTCCCTAAACTTTTGACCTCCCAGCTTAGAGAACAGACCCTCACAGAAGGGCACAGAAAACTGTCTATTGATGTACATATGCGCCTAAAATGTGCTAAAGAACTAAGGAGCAACTCCTCATTTCTATGTATAACTTCCTATCATATATGTAACCCATACATTTGTCTATTATGTTTTAATCACTCATTGTGTATGTCCCTTTTGATAACTATTGAATAGTTTAATGGTTTATATTGATCTTTGATATGCACGGTCTGGAAATCGCATTCTCAAAATGTTCCTGTAATTCAATTCTTTGCGAAATGTATTATTGTCTTGTTATAGAAATCATGTCCAAATTTATCTCTGCAAAGAGCGGGAATTTGGGATCACGGGACTAATAAGATAACATGGTGATTTATGGTTTGGAAGGTGGAACCAGCAGCCCACCGGAGTTCAGCCAATGTTCTAATTGGTCAAGACATCATTTTGGGAGGTGTCCAAAAGCTGAGTTTAAATACCAAGGACACCCTCAAATCTCTCTCTTATCTCTTTACTATAAGCTCTCTTACGTCCCTCACGCCGCGTCTCGACGCCACCTGGCCTGAATGCCAGCCTCCTCATCTAAAGGAAACATGAGGAGATCATCACACTTATCTATTACTTTAATTCTTTTATTTCTTTCCGTTGAGAGTTTCGTGTCTAGTTAAGTTTGTGCAAGCCGCGACCGACCCAAACGCCTTCGCGGACCCGAACTCTAACCAGCGCACAACTCCGCATCATCAGGCAACGCCCAAGAAGACTTCACAAAGGACCACAGAACCAACCAATCAGCAACCTCGGGAAAACCCTTTCTGGAACGAGCGACGAAAGGAATTCCCTTCACACAAAGGCAACGCAAGTAACTTCCAGGTTCTAACTGAACTGGTGCATTTGATAAAGTTTAATAACCTCTTTGAGAGACTCAATACGAGGGTTAATTAAGTGATTGATGGTTGTTCAGGTCTAAGCAAATGCACATTGCTATAACTTGGGACTTCATATTTTCATTCCTTTAAACTCATTCTTTCCTCACTTTCTCTTTCTGCAACCTGTGTGAATGCGTGTGTTTATGTTAGATTAGTTTGTATGTGCTAGGTTTATCCAATAAATTCATATTTTTATTAAGTATTTTGTGTTTCGTGCTTACAAGTTATTGCCTTAAACTGCTGATTTTGCTACTGTGCTTATATATAGTGTTTTCACTATATTCTGGATAGTAATATCCATTGCAGAGTTTCTGTTAGACGACTTGTGAATGAATCGCGCGTCGACTCTGAAACAGCCGTAAAACAGCGATTCTGTTCAAATTCCCTATTGAATCATATTCGATTCCCTTTGAGCTAAATTATAAATTATTATGTAATTAATCCCTTTTACAATCTTACATAGTGATGATTGTCTCAAGAATCTTGTTTTTTAACAAAATAAATATTTCCACTCCTGGACTACAAAAAAAC
This sequence comes from Garra rufa, assembly GCF_049309525.1. NCBI lineage: Eukaryota > Metazoa > Chordata > Actinopteri > Cypriniformes > Cyprinidae > Garra > Garra rufa. The sequence goes on from NC_133368.1 coordinate 20,943,214, forward strand.
AAACAAAATGGATTTGAGTTCAAAAATTAGCAACATAGTTAAAAATTGATTATAGATAGATAGATGGGTCATTTTCCAGCTCAAATTTATTTTGCTATCATTTATTCTGAGGAAAGTAAGACATGTATAGTGATCAAAGCCAAAATATTAAAAGTCATGGATGAATATTTACTGAGAAATCCACTATTTTGTAGTTTCATACGTGTCTATCTTTCTTCAGAATAAATATTAGCAAAATCAAAAATTTGAGCCAGGGACCTCTGGTTGAGTTGACACGGAATGACACAAATAGTTATATATTTAGTTTCTACATGAACACAGTCTATGTCCAGATTGCTATCATCCCATGAAAGTCTATGATGGCTTTATAAATAATAAATTAATAAACATTACTGAGACCACTTTAAAGCCAAGATAATGAATATTACTTACCTTGAAATAAAATGTGCCAAGAAAAAACTGCGAATGATGAGGAGCAGGCAGTGGAGGATAATGCAAAATCTATTAAATGAAAGAAATGATAATGATACATTACAAACATTAAAGTACACAACATTGCAAATGTATTCATACTGCAAATTGTTATCATGAATATCATATATCTAAAGTATTTATTTATTTATTTAAAAGATATTCCTTTAATGTTTCCATTAGGACATTTTTAACATGCTGCAGGATGTTTCTTTAATAGATCTGAACCCAAATACTAAGAGGTATATCTGACAGTCAAAATATACTTACAAAGCCAAAGACCTGTGGTGCAATGGCTCTTAGAAGAGCCTTTGTGGTGTCTGTCTGTAGCTGCTGTAGACACAAGCAAAAGGGAGAAGGGAAGACCAAATATGAGTGAGATATGTCTGTACAAATTAAATTGTTTTCAGTTTTATCATTGATTGGTATGTTTGATGAAACTGGCATGTCAGAGATGCGGGTTAACTGCTACTATTTTCACTTACTACTATCAGATGACAATCAACACTAAAAAAAAAGAGAGAAGAGAATGATTATTTTCATGGCATAAATTCCTAAAGTTTATAAAGTCTCTGATGTATATAAATAATAGCGTCTGATAATACAAGACTAGATGAAGACTGCAGAGCAATGTTTTGATAAGAACTTACAACCCACTAACAGTTGAGCCACAATCAGATGCTTTTTCATTCTTTGGAATAACATCAACAACAATTAATAATAATAATTATTATTATTTATTAAAGTAACAATAATCACAATTACTATTATTATTGTGGTTGTTGTTACAAAATGAGGGATGATCGAGTTCTTAAAGAGTCTTATGTCTCTCTTGGTGCACGCGCTAGCGTGTGTGTGTGTGTGTGTGAGAGAGAGAGATAGGAGCTCACACGCTCGCGGTCAAACCTGTGACAACACACCGCTTTACAATTACAAATTGAAGATATTATTAAGAATAACTACATAATTGTTTATATTTAAGGAAACGTTAACATAAAAAAGAGCGTCTCTCCAACGGAGCGAATGGCTCCTTTAGCAATGACGTCACACCTAACGGCATTTAACGGTGTATGGCGCTGATGATATGGAGTCCATATCATATTATCCATATTATGGACTATATCCATATTATGGACTATATAAAAATATGTAAAGTCGGTGTCTGTGTATGTGGTATACGTTTACTGGGAAAAAAGTCAGTTTTTTATAACAATTGAATGGGTTTCATAAGTGAAAACGGGTATTTATTTTGGCGACGAAAAACGGCCTGTTTGTTATTATAATTACTTGTGAAAATTACATTTTATTACTACTTCACAGTTTTTAATGTCATTTACTTTTGTTGCCGGCCTGTACTTTCAAAAGTTTACCTCAGGAAAAAACACTGTCAGTCAGGCTGTGCGCGCAGTAAGTGTTATCAAAAATATAACGGTCATATCATTTTTTTTTTTTTACTCCTGGTTTGAGAGTCCTACTTTGTTAAATAATTGAGCAACCCGCTGGCGAATCGCTATTTAAGCAAATGAATGTGAGATTTGGTACATTTTTATAACAATTTAGAATGGGTTTCAGAAGTGAAAATGGCTGTTATTTTAGCAACGAAAAATGAACTCTGAGGGTCCTTATTAATTACATTTTATTACTTTCTTTCTTTGTAGTTTTGAAAATGTCATTCACTTTTGTTACCGGGCTGTACTTTTTATAAAGGAATTTTACCAAATTGGTTAAGTAAAAAGTAAAATGAATTTACCTCAGGAAAACGCACTGGGGATGTCCACTCAAAGAGGAGTCAGTCAGGCTGTGCGGCTTATATATGCCCGCTGCCAGGTTTCGCGGGCTTGGCACGTGAGTTTATTTATTTTATTTATTATTATTATTTTTTTAATATATGTACATTTATATAATGACACATTGTGTTAAACTAGCATTAAAAGTGAAAAAAAAAATGTTTTTCTAATACTGCGGTGTTTGTGTTTTACTATACTATATTAATGTAATGGTGTTATCAAAAATATACCAGTCATATCATTTTTTTTTCTCTTAGGGTTTGAGAGTCCCACTTTATTAAATATAATTGAGCAACCCATAGGTGGCGATGTACGCACCCGAGTCGCCATAGCCAATGAACGAAGAAGCCGGCACCATAAGTTTTTGAAAGGTAAGCAAAATGTAATATGTTGAAATGTATGGTTTTGTCCTGACACGTTTGTCATTACTGGGATTTTTGTAACATTTTTATTTTACCGCGTTTTGCAACCAATGTTTTGCTTAGCAACAGACAGATTTGATCCCCGCAACACGCGTGTGCACAGTTCGTAATTTAAAGAACGTACATAGTTTAACTATGTGAAATTATGTTAAAGTTATAACACTATAAAATGAAATAAAATATCCCTAAACTTTCTTAGCACAAGTGTTGTTTGGGGAATATAAAGAATGTTTTATAATATTTTTAGATATTTAAAATGCATTTGCAGGACACTAAATATTTTTTTAAATAATGTAGGTTTATCAAATAAACCAGTTTTTCAACAAGTTATAGTGACAGTGCTACATTGATTTTTTTTTTTTTTTTTTTTTTTTTTTGTCACGTCCGACTTTACAGCAATTAAAAATGATCAAATGCACTTGTATAAAATGTCCACTTACCCTTATATGAATATATCTTGTATATTTCTGCTAATGTTTAGGTAAGCAGTATAAGTAGAAATAGTGAGCCCACAAGAGATGTCATGGAATGTCTTTTTTTTCTATTATTTTACACCCTTTTTATGTACAGGTATGAGTACTATTGAAGCCCTTTTGTTTACCTGTATATATTATTATTAATAATTTCATCTCTTTTTATTATATTTGCAGGTGCTGATCTGTTAAAGGTTTCCACATTTAGCTGATTTGGAAAGACCAATCGTTAGCGTTAGAGAAAAGACACAGATGAGTGGAAGGAGAATGGGTGGCTCAGCTGAATAGGGTATGTACATAATCAGTGACATCTCTGCATGACAGTCCAACATAGGCTTGTTCACAGGTGTGTGCACAACAGATAAAAAGGATACCTGACAAGGAAGTGCAATCTACTACACCACTGAGCAGAAATTGTTTGCAGAAGAAATATAAGGAAAATTTATATTTCCACAGAAATATGGGCTACTAAACCGAGCTACTTAGTTAATCCTGACTAGGCATGTTGTGATAATTCAAAATGGTCCATAGTCCTTTATAACCAGCATTAAAATATGGTTCAAAACATAAAATATGGTTTAAAAAGTAAACATAAATGCAATAATTAATCATTTTATAGAAAATAATGAACACTTTATAGTTCATAAATAATTATGTACAGTCATGGACAAAATTGTTGGCACCCTTGATAAATATGGGCAAAGAAGGCTGTAAAAATAAATCTGCGTTGTTTCTCCTTTAGCTCTTTTAGTCAAAAACTCTGCAAAATTCAAACATTTCATTAAAGTTAAACAATTTAAAGTGAGGTGGAATATAACTTTATGAAAAAAGTTTTTCTCAAATACACCCTTGCCACAATTATTGGCACCCTTAGAAATTCTTATGAGTAAATTATCTCCTAAATTTCCATTGAAATTTCCAATTTCTTAGCACACCAAGGTGACTGGAAACATGATGTTGTCCAGTCATGACGTCTTGGTGCACAGATGAATAAATATTAGTAACACAAAGCCATAACCAACCTAATCATTCATCACAATGGGGAAAACCAAAGAATATACTTCTGATGTACAGCAAAAGATTGTTGATCTTTTGGCTTTAAGAAAATACTTAAAACACTAAATATTCTCATTTCCAACATCAGGGAAATAATTAAGGAGTTTTAATGGACTGGAGATGTTAAAAATCAGCTTGAAACATGATGTGTGTCAATATTGTCTTAATGTGCAGCAAAGAGAACAATTTAAGTGGCCAAATGCGCTTCAAAGATCACAGATGGAAAATTGCAGAAATCAGTTGAATTTTAGTGTCAGAAAAAAAAAATTAAATATAATGGAAAACTGGACCTCCATCACAACAAGTCATTTCAGACACTGTTCTAGAAACAAATCATCTGCTCTCATGCGAAGTCAAACTCCACCATATTAATTTACCATACTGGAACTTCAGCCAGGACTGGCTTTTATTGCCATATGAAATGAGAACTTTTTTGGGAGCTAGAACACATTAAAGCAGGGGTCTCAAACTCGCGGCCCGCGGGCCAATTGCGGCCCGCAGGACGATAGTTCGTGGCCCTCGCCTAAATATGAAAGTTTAATGTTACTGCGGCCCGCGAGTTTGATATGTATGGCACTTTACAGTGTTGGGTGCGGAGCTGAGCGAACCTACCAATCACGGTGGGATATATGGCTCTTGGGGGCGGGCCTTGATGCAGCAGAGAAACATTTCTCAATGAGTGAAAGTTACAGCAGCGTTGCCATGGAGTGTTTTCTTCCATGCCTGGCTGGCTGCCTCGTTTCTATTGGGCACACGCAGACATTTGTCCCAGCGCGCTGAGTTCACAACACTTTTTTTTTTTTTTTTTTAAGTTGCTGCCCAGCGGGACATTATACGACGTAGGCCTATGTACGTTACGTATATAAATGTATATAAATGTGTACATTATAATATAAATGTGTGCGCCCACAGTGCACGTACAACTTCAGAGGATCACGTCAAATTAAAGCACAGAATGACGCATTTCTATAGACAAAATACATCTCAAAATAGTGGAGGAAACAGAATGAGATGCTGCAGGAGAGTTGCGTGATCCAAGCTGCCCAAAACATGAGAATACCTTATTTTAAACTTGAAGCGTAATGGCTTGCCCTGTGAGGCGCTTTGAGATTCGTTTGCATCCTCAGCATGAACACTTTCCGTTTGCGGTCATATCCTTATCTGTAAATGTCACAAATTCACACGAGCATTTCCATTGCATAAAAGTCCATTCTGGCAGTCTATGTTAAGTTTAAGTCTTTACTGAATGAGCGTGTCAGACTGGAACACAGACAGGGAGACAATAAATACTCAGCGCAATGTAAAAATGGTGTTTTAATATTGAAACTCAAAATAAATTAGGCTCAAACATTATTAACAAACGTGCGTGTTTATTTTAGCAGTTCCGTCAGTGAACAAGCAGCCTACAAAACGTAAAAAAAAACAAAGAAATAATACATTTAAATAAGAAAGTAGCCTAAACAAGTGTTTAATATTAAATAAACATTCGTTACAAAAATTTCAACAACCTCGACAGCTGATCAGAATTAGGCTACTGGCCGAGTTCTCTTTCTCTTCCCCATTCCAGCTGTTGTTTTTAATAGCGAAGTAATTACATTTATTTTCGTTTCTTTAGTTTAAAAAGATAATTTAGAAATATATTTGGAACACGTTTTGTTTGTGAAATTCAAGTTTTTGTTTTTTAAAGTAACGAACAAGCGGCCAGCGGCGGATAGATCCATTTAGCCTTCACGATTTAAATTAAAATCCATAAATATAAAAGCGCTATGTGAAACTTCATTTTTTTTCATAAAGGTAAGAGTAATACATTTCGATTATTACTTCACTTCTAAACTAATTCAAATCGAAAACAAAACTCTTTCATCAGCTATATGCCTAATCCTTAAATTAATCCATAATGCCGTCCAGTGACAGATGCCGAGTCACGATCGTCAACTTCATCTTTACGACACTGACTCAGAAAATATTAGTTTATTAATAAATAATTCGAAGAGGAAGCGCTGCCAGGTCTCTATAGCAGCAAGGAGTAGGCAAGAGAAGCCATGTTCAGAACAACAGTTCATGTTCTTCAATGTTTCATTCTTGTTCAGAAGAAGGTTAAAGGTTAAAGAACTGTTAATACAGACTTTTGAATCTGAATACAGCAGACATAGAAGACTGAAGAAACCACATATAGTCGCTGACTAGCGAAATCTAATTATTATTATTGTTGTTATTATTAATTTAATTATTATTATTATTATTAAGTACTTATCGATTTATTTTCTTATTAATTCTTAATTCATTTATTTTTTCAGCTTATTTTGTGTTAAAAAATAAAAATAAAGAGTATTTGAGAAGATTGGAATTTTTTTAACAAAGCTTTTCTTGTGGACAACCTGATGCGGCCCAGCCTCACCCAGACTCTGCCTCCAGCGGCCCCCAGATAAATTGAGTTTGAGACCCCTGCATTAAAGGTTTGGTGCACACAGGGATGTCCACATTTAAATATATCACCAGATGTTCTTTTTTTGTGGACCTAATTTTACACCAAAGGTCCTAGACATCTTGTTCAGATACATGCCATCATGTTTTATATCAAATATCAACAGACAAAAAAAGGTAAAAATGACTTGCTCAGTTAGAAATATTATAATGGGTCATGGTTAGATCTTCCATCACCACATTGATTCAAAACAAACATCAAAATCAACACAAAAACTGGTCACTGAACACACAATCAAGATTCTGCCATAACCATCCCAATTCCCTGACCTGAATTCTATGGAAAATGACTGGGATAAACTGAAGAAGAGTGAGCACCAACATTTGAAGGATCTGGAGAAATTCTGTAAGGAGGAATAGTCTAAAATCACTTGCCATATATTCTCAAACCTCATCAAGCATGAAGGGGGAAAAATCAGAGCTGTTTTTCATGCAAATGGAAGTTGCAGAAAGTTTTTAATACAAGGGTGCCAATAATTATGGCCAGGGTGTATTAGAGAAAACCATTTATCTCATCATATTATATTCCCCCCACTTAAAATTTTTTTGTTTTTAATGAAATGTTTGAATTTTGCAGATTTTGACTAAAGATCAACAGGAGAAACAACGCAGATTTATTTTTACAGCCTTCTTTGCCCATATTTACCAAGGGTGCCAATAATTTTGTCCATGACTGTATACATTGCAATGAGAATTTATAGGGAAATTTAAATAAAAATATACCTATAGGAGATTGATGTATTGATGGTTCCCTTTTAAAAGAATCACTCTCGTACAATGGAATAGAATAACAGCAGCAGAAAGAAGAAGCGGAAAGATTAAAGATGTTAATGAGCGAGATATTCCATTATAATAAATTGATTTTAAAAACCCCATAATAGAAAGAAATAATACTTACCTGATTGAGTCTCTGAAGGAAACAGAGTGGGGAATGTTTTGTCTCATTTCATTGAACTTGATTCAGTTGTTTGTTTAATACCAGGAAAAGACTAACAGTCGCACAGCTAAATGTTAACAAGATATAAATGTGTATTGTATAAACTGTAAGTCTTATTATAAGATGAAGGGGTGAGTTTACAAGTGACCGCTCCACCACTTTTTGAGTTAATTGATGTAGCCATGATGGTATGGTTCACAGTGTTTGTAGATCTTTATTTTCATGATTTATATTGATGGATTAATGCAATTCCTTTATGACCTGTTGTGTAGGTAAGGTTTTAAACTCCAGTTCAGTGATACTAAACAAAAGCTCTTCAGTGATGTGGAGGGCGAACATGATACTGCAAGTAATGATGGCGAGCCAACCCAGACATAGAATTTTATCTTCGTTTCAACCGTTTCTGCAAAGAGGACCTGTTACACAGTGGATTCTCTGTAAACTCACTGCCAAACAGTAGGAGTATCTGGATCTGTTTGAAACTGAACAAGGCATTGATTTCTTCCATTCTTCTGCATTTTTATTCTGAATTTTTACCTGTAGAATTTATCTATTTGAATAATTGTATTTGTGTATTGGCTGTCTGTCTATCAGTAAAATGCTTATTTGAAACATATTAGCTGTGTCTCATTTTGAAGGCTGCGCCCTCCGGAGGTCGAATCCTCCAGAGGTTGCATCCTCTGTAGGACGTGTATGCGAAGTGTCCTCAACTTAGAACAAAAACGAGACAGCCTCCATAGGACGGGAGGAAAGAAAAAAAGGACAGTTGGAAAATGAAACAGGATTTATCACGTTACTATGCAAACAAATTTAGAGCATTGTTGCACTCTCACACTACTTAAATGAAGGAAAATTATTTTTACATTTGTAAAGTAATTTGACAAAAAAAAAAGCTTTTACTTGTTTTATTTTATTCATTGTTTCAAGAGCTGCAGCATATCTGTTAGAGAAAAAAATAGGAGAATATTAAGAACAACCTTATCCGTTTTTACCTATTTTAATGATAAACACCACATCTTAGCTTGTGTGTACATCTGCCGGTGCCGGCATTTTTCAAATTAACGACAGTTGTTTACAGCGACGCAAAGAATTGTGGGTTATATGTAGCAGCAAAGGATACATCTCATGCATCCTTTGAATTCCTGTGAAAGGTGGTCGCATTCGAAGGTCGCATTTGAAGTGTCCTACTTGCTTTTCTGAAATGAGACAGCCTCGATGACGTATGCAGCCTTCGAATGCGACCTCCGGAGGGCGCATCCTTCTAAATGAGACACAGCAATTGTCTCCAGTCTAATTTGATGTACACTATTCAACTACACCGCTCTGTTAGAACCTATTACTGTTCTAGTATCGCCTGTTGTGTTGGGGAACACATATGTTATAACCAGTGTTGGGAGTAACGCATTACAAAAGTAATATCCTCCAGAGACCCAAAGAAAAAAAGTGTCTCTTTTTTGTTGTTTTTTTGTGATTTCCTACATCCTTTGGGTTAAAAAAGAATTCTACAATTTAGAGTTTTTACGTTTTGTTTTTATTTTTAATTTTACAGCATGTCCACTGTAGTGGACCACAGGACGATTTTAGTTCGAAACGACAGCCAAACTCAGACAACAAAACTGTACAGAATATGGCTGTAAAGGGATATTAATCCAACATTTATGTAACAACTGAAATCAAGCATTTTCCATAACTTGCAATGAGTCTGTTACGGCGCTGTGCAGGAATTTTGTCCCACTCATCTTGGCAGAATTGTTGTAATTCAGCCACATTGGAGGGTTTTCGAGCATGGACCGCCTTTTTAAGGTCATGCTGTGGGCATCTCAATAGGATTCAGGTCAGGACTTTGACTAGGCCACTCCAAAGTCTTCATTTTGTTTTTCTTCAACCATTCAGAAGTGAATTTGCTGGTGTGCATTGTCCTGCTGCAGAACCACAGAGTGCGGCATCTTTCCTGTTCTTCCTTTTCTGTCTCTGTGTCTGTCTCAGTCTGCTCATCTGAGTCTCCTGCAATTTCTTCCTCTTCTTCAACATCTTCTTGTATGTTACATTCAAATTTATCCTCATCTGACAGCTCTAAGTCAGAGTCTCCCTCAACTATCTTATAAAAATCCTCTCTGCTTCAGTTCTGCCTCATACAACATGCAGCCATTAATTACATTAAGATGGTCCTGATGTCCACTATAGTTGACATTTAAAAAAGGATGATATTTTGAATCATAAACAATTTAACAGCTTTGAAAGCTAAATGTATTGTTACTGACACTTTAATAAACAAATATATATGTGATAATAATAGTAAAAAACATGTAAAAAAGCAAAATTTTACATATCTCTCTCCTTCCCATAAAATGTGCTCATTTGTATGCCGGCCATTTTGGATTCAGTGTAAGAAGTGGTTCCTAGCATGCCAGCCAATCAAATGACATATCACTAGAAAGCCCAGGATGTCCTCTGCACAGTACAACAGGACTTGACAGAGTAGCTCAAAAAATTCAAAGAAAATGCATGAAAACACAATGTCCACTACAGAGGACATAAGTCAATGGGCGGGGTCTCAGGAGGATAAGTTACAGTAGTTTATTACTTTTTGCTGTAACGCGGTAATATAACGCATTACTAATACAATTTGGGTAATAATATTACTCGTTACAATCTCAGTAACGCAAGTTACATCAACATATTTTAACTCAACATTAATTTGTGAATTAAAAAAGTCCACAAGTAAAATATTTTGTCTTCCTGTTGCTGGAATTCGATGGTTGAGATGACTGCAGAGACGGATATTCTACATTTATGAGATGGACGCACTCCCGTTATGGAGAAACAGCACGAGTAACTCCTAGAAACATCTAGACTGGTGCCAGTAACACCAAACTAATGATGAGAGCTGCGGAGTCGGAGAAGAGAAAAAATGACGGACGAGCGCATAAGCAACAAAAAATAAGCTAAAAATGACTAAATCTGTTTTTATTAAATCATAGTCCGCATATAAAATGGATGAATAGGCCTACGCGAAATATATCTGATTTTCAAAACGAAAAGACTGAGTGACATATGCTGCTGAGTTTGGTTCACTTTTGTGTGGAGTGGCGCTCTATGAAAGTTCACGGAAAGGAAACCAAGATGACAGAAATAAAAGTAAACACACTGCAGTTATAAATGATCTGTATGACCAAAAATGACGGAGTTATTCCGCTATTCGATTGCCCCGGCGCCTCACGCACACACAGCGTTGCAAAAGTTGCAGTCTGTTAATTATAAGAATAAAATACAGTCACTGGTCAAATGAAATAGTGCGTACTGCATAGTATCCGTGCCGTCAGCCTGAGCTCGGGCCAACATATTTGCTCATGTGAGGAGGATGTTTTATAAGCGCGTTAAGTACAAATCCTGGTTTACATAATAGTTTAGCATTCAAATACATCACGAATATGGACACATTTAATTGGATTGATGCAGAATGAGAGAGGTAGGCTGCACGAGAACAACACCGTTTGTTTTTAGTTTCGCTTTTACCCTCATTCGTTTTGGCTTGTTTAGCAACTTGTATTCTTCATTCTTGGTTGTTCTGAAAACCATTTAAAATAGCCTATAGGCTATTCATTGTGTTTAATGATTGTACATTATAACACTTCGCTTTATTTACCGGTGTTATTTCTGAAAGTATTAATGAGTTTTGTGCTTATCTGTGTTTAACCTAAACTACAACGTAACATTAATAGACATACCGGTAGGCCTACCTAAATATGTTTTTATAATTTTATGCTAGCTATCCTAAATTTAATGTATAATGAGCAGCTATAAACTTTTTTTTGGCATTTTATAATCTGTGGATATTTTGATGAAAGTTACTCAACAGTAACTTAAAAGTAGTGTAACGCATTACAATTTAGAGACAGTAATATTGTAATGTAACTAATTACTATTAAAAGACAGTAACTAGTAATATATAATGTATTACGTTTTGGAAGTAACTTGCACAACACTGGTTATAACTTCCTTCAACTGGAAGTCTCCAGCGTAGCAGGCTTGTAGACACGTTCTGAAAAAAATAATTCTTAGGAAAATGCTGCAAAAAAGTAACCCATATATAAATTACTTTATATATTTTACTTTTAGAGACAGCACAGTATTTCATATTTTATGTACAGTCTTAGAATTGATTCTGCTTATGTTAGTTATCAGCAGTGTTGGGAGTAACGCATTACAAAAGTAATATGTTACAGTAGTTTATTACTTTTTGCTGTAACGCGGTAATATAACGCATTACTAATACAATTTGGGTAATAATATTACTCGTTACAATCTCAGTAACGCAAGTTACATCAACATATTTTAACTCAACATTAATTTGTGAATTAAAAAAGTCCACAAGTAAAATATTTTGTCTTCCTGTTGCTGGAATTCGATGGTTGAGATGACTGCAGAGACGGATATTCTACATTTATGAGATGGACGCACTCCCGTTATGGAGAAACAGCACGAGTAACTCCTAGAAACATCTAGACTGGTGCCAGTAACACCAAACTAATGATGAGAGCTGCGGAGTCGGAGAAGAGAAAAAATGACGGACGAGCGCATAAGCAACAAAAAATAAGCTAAAAATGACTAAATCTGTTTTTATTAAATCATAGTCCGCATATAAAATGGATGAATAGGCCTACGCGAAATATATCTGATTTTCAAAACGAAAAGACTGAGTGACATATGCTGCTGAGTTTGGTTCACTTTTGTGTGGAGTGGCGCTCTATGAAAGTTCACGGAAAGGAAACCAAGATGACAGAAATAAAAGTAAACACACTGCAGTTATAAATGATCTGTATGACCAAAAATGACGGAGTTATTCCGCTATTCGATTGCCCCGGCGCCTCACGCACACACAGCGTTGCAAAAGTTGCAGTCTGTTAATTATAAGAATAAAATACAGTCACTGGTCAAATGAAATAGTGCGTACTGCATAGTATCCGTGCCGTCAGCCTGAGCTCGGGCCAACATATTTGCTCATGTGAGGAGGATGTTTTATAAGCGCGTTAAGTACAAATCCTGGTTTACATAATAGTTTAGCATTCAAATACATCACGAATATGGACACATTTAATTGGATTGATGCAGAATGAGAGAGGTAGGCTGCACGAGAACAACACCGTTTGTTTTTAGTTTCGCTTTTACCCTCATTCGTTTTGGCTTGTTTAGCAACTTGTATTCTTCATTCTTGGTTGTTCTGAAAACCATTTAAAATAGCCTATAGGCTATTCATTGTGTTTAATGATTGTACATTATAACACTTCGCTTTATTTACCGGTGTTATTTCTGAAAGTATTAATGAGTTTTGTGCTTATCTGTGTTTAACCTAAACTACAACGTAACATTAATAGACATACCGGTAGGCCTACCTAAATATGTTTTTATAATTTTATGCTAGCTATCCTAAATTTAATGTATAATGAGCAGCTATAAACTTTTTTTTGGCATTTTATAATCTGTGGATATTTTGATGAAAGTTACTCAACAGTAACTTAAAAGTAGTGTAACGCATTACAATTTAGAGACAGTAATATTGTAATGTAACTAATTACTATTAAAAGACAGTAACTAGTAATATATAATGTATTACGTTTTGGAAGTAACTTGCACAACACTGGTTATCAGATGATAAAATTAATGATTCAGCGCTGTAAATTTGTCAAGACGTATCTGCAAATAAAAACTGATTATCATCATTCTGCACAGTTGGGTAACAAACATTTCTGAGATTATTTTAATCTATAAGCATCTGTGAAATAATTATAAACAAATATATTAAAAATAAATACATATTAACTTAGTTGATTTTTTTTTGGCCTTTTTTTATTTGTTTCTCATTCTAATTAAGTGAACTGAGCAGTATAGTGTCATACTTATAAGATTTTTTGTTCTATCAGTGAGAGTGTATATATGTATTTAAATCATATAATTTTTCCTTAAAGAGCATTAAAATCTTTTTTTTATCTTTTAAGCACCTATACAAAATAATTATGTAAAAGTACATTGACAGTACAGTACATATCAACTGATTCTATGGATTATTGTCATTCTTATACACTGACAATGTCAGGGCAGGAGAAATCAATATTAAAATTACTGATAGTTTTACTGAACTATATGTTGCTGTCAGCGCAGGAGAAATCAATATTAAAATTACTGATATTTTTACTGAACTGCGCTGCTCTCAGGGCAGGAGAAATCACTATTAAAATTACTGATATTTTTACTGAACTGCGCTGCTCTCAGGGCAGGAGAAATCAATATTAAAATTACTGATAGTTTTACTGAACTGTGCGCTGCTCTCAGAACAGGAGAAATCAATATTAAAATTACTGATATTTCTACTGAACTGCGCTGCTCTCAGAACAGGAGAAATCAATATTAAAATTACTGATATTTTTACTGAACTGTGCGCTGCTCTCAGGGCAGGAGAAATCAATATTAAAATTACTGATATTTTTACTGAACTGTGCGCTGCTCTCAGGGCAGGAGAAATCAAGGTAACACTTTATTTTAAGGGTCCAGAATAATGCATTAGTTAAGCATTAATTAACGGTTAATTTGTTCACAATTAAGCATTAGTTAAGCACAAACACACTAGTAATTAATGATTAATTTAACATTTTAAAGTTCCCAAATGATGTATTAAGTATTAATAAACTAATAATTCCCGATTACAGTTTTTCTCAATTGCTAAAACACAATTTCTGAAACCTTGCTCCATTTTCTGAAACCATTAAACACAAAACCTCATCTTCAAGCACCATTTACAAAACCTCTTACTCCTCTTGCAAAATGGAACTTTTTGCCTCGAAACAGTTTTACCTGTGTTCAAAATTAAGCACTGCTCTCAAATCATAAACAAAGTGAGCAAAACGATATACACTATCGAGCAGTCAGTAAACCATAAAACAAAAAACAGAAAACACATTGTTCAAAACATATAGTTCTCAGGGAGAAGTAAATTTTTAATCTCAAAGTTCAGGCCCATACAATTTGTTCATTGTACAGTATACAGCCTACAATGCATTGTACTACAGTATATAGTACTAAAAGGGACAAAAATCAAAGGAGTAAACATGTGATCAATGTGCTTCCTCTTGTCTTTGGGCTGAGTCAGGCCAGAGCACTTTGTCGAAATCACAAGCAATATTGTCCTTCCTGAGGCAATGGGGGAAGTAGCCTCTTGTGTGCTGTATCCAGCCCTGACATGATTCCTCACCTATTCAAATACAATCTTTCTTGCCCTCCTCCTCTTCCATCTCCTCTTCCTCTTTCTTGCCCTCTTCCTCCTCCTCCTCTTTCTTGCCTTTCTCCTCCTCTTCCTCGTCACCCACCTCGCATAAGCACTCGTCCTCGTCCTCTCACATGGTTTCTTCTATCATTTACATTTACATTTACATTTATTCATTTGGCAGACGCTTTTATCCAAAGTGACTTACAATTGGGGAGAACAACATTCTCAGACGTTCTCCTTCCCATCTTCAACAATCTGTTACAACCTGAACTGGCTTATATTGGTTGTCACATCATTTAAAAAAGCTAAAATCAATTTTGAGTGGTTGTGTTTAACCAATGACATTAGTTCTCTATTTGTATTTGATTGTTGCCACTTGTGTTTACCAGTATGGATGATATGTGTATTAGAGTGCATAATGTGTTTTGAGAATGAGAATGTGTTTAGAGTTTTGCTGAAAAGTCTAAGTGTGATCTGAAAATTGGGTTTTAACATGTGAAATGGTTTAAGGTATTGACAACAGACTGCACAATTAGCTAAATGAGGTCAGGCAACTGAGAACTTTGTTCAGCCAATGGGTTTTAGTGTTTTAGCAATTGAGAAAAACTGTAATATGACCTTTTTTTCCTAATGTTAATGTGAAAAGATAAATTGGTGTGTCTGAACTGTTTCAGTTATCCAAAACATGCTTGGTGCAACTTTTTTTTAAAAACATAAATAACTTGTAAATGTAATTTTATAAGAAATATCTGTTTAGGATCTAACAAGCCTTACATAAACCTTTTTTTTGTTGTCCTATATCAGATTCTGAATGCTGATTCCGAAGCCCAGTTGCAAGACAGTGTGGGTAAGGCCCAAGGTGTTATCTCCATGGTTGGATGTTGCAGGGCTATAAACTTGAGAAATTGCAAGCAGGTAGCTGAGGAGCTAGCAAAGTGGTATGTTTTGCAGCGAACTAGGGCAGCTTACGACAGGTAAGAAGTTTGAGGTAAACTTTGAGATAAACTTTTCCAGGCCAGAACAGTTCAGAAGGTGTAGAATTTGACAGTTGATGGTTTTCAGAATGTAACAAGATTAGACAAAGTCTGTCATGTAATGTCTAGGTTACGAAGGTAACCCACGTTCCCCGAAGGGTGTTACCCCTTCAGTCGAATCACTTCGACGTTACATTGGGATCTCGCCTGAGAGACCGATCATCTCTGAGCCTTATTAAAAAAGGCCAATTGAAAATTGGCGAGTGGACGTGCGCGCCGGCCACTCCCCCGTACATACGGGTATATAAGATGGCGGTGCGCATCACTCAAACAGGTTTTCGCTGAAGAGCCGATCAAGCCGGCGTCAGCGCGACGCCAGGGACGTGGCAGGGGAATGTCTCCGTTCCCTCCTTCGGGGAACGTGGGTTACCTTCGTAACCTAGAC